>NW_006203801.1:169242-236668 GCF_000334495.1 Tupaia belangeri chinensis | reverse complement strand
CTGAACCCGTGATACCTCTTTTTTGACTAGGATTGTCTGTACCTGTTATCTATGTTAGTCTCACCACTTTATACCTGTGTTCTAGTGGCTCATAATTTGTCTTTTCAATTTCTGAGGTCCACAGAAAGAGAAATTTTCCCCTAGACATTGTATTTAACAGATTACAAACAGGAGCCTCATCTGTACCTGGACACTGTTTAGATGAAATTTTGAACTTCAGTTTTGTACTATAATGAATTAGATCCTTGGGAGTCTTAAAAGGCAGTGAATGTATACTGAATGTGGGACAGACATGAATAATTGGGAGTCAGAAAGCATACTATGGTGGACAGCTTATAGAATGTCTTCCCATGATTTCTTCTTCTTGGTATTTGCACCCTTGACTAATTTCCTTCCATTGATAATGGGTAGAACTCATTATTTTCTTGTATCCAATATAATTCAACAAGGGTGATAATATGTCACTCCTGTGATTACATTATGATATATAACATTCTAACACTCTCAACATAGGGACTCTCTCTGTAGTGTTATCCTTAAAGTCCTATGTGTTGACGTATAGAATGGTTTCAAGAAATGGATGTGTCTGTAGTTCCTGATCAACATCTTTTCTGCAGCCTGGTGAAATACTGAGCTGAGAGGAACCAGTTAAGCAGTGCCCAGACTTTTGACATAATGGTGAAACAACGAATGGCAGTTGTTTTAATCAGCTAAATTTTGAGCAATTTTTTTTCATAACATAAAAACCTATGTTCTATATGGAAATAGCAGAAGCTCAGCACCTGCAGAAGGAACACCTCAGAATCCAGAATGGTGGGGTAAGGAAAGGCATTGATTTTTTTTTCCTTCAAGACTATCCCAGGAGATGTCTCATGAAGAGAAATGCTCTCATATTCTCTTACAAACTGCTGTCAATTATCTTAAATTGTATTGATTTCTGGGTCTATAATTTCTTACCAAATAGCTATGAACACAGTTAAATCATCACTCATTGCTAATAATTCTACAGGGCAACAGGATATAGCTCTGACTCTTGCACTTTCCACTCAAAACACTTGGTACCACCTCTGTAGATATTTTTGACCTCCATATTATTGCAGATAAAACTCAGTAGTTTCATAAAGCAGATGACTTTATGTAACTAGAGGCATGGACAACAGGACAAGTTAGATTACTTCTCTCAACAATTATTCCTTCCAAATCAAAGACAAGACTCGGTTATTCACAGTAAATTAAAATCCTAGGCTTACTAGAGGGTTGGGAAGCCATGTTGGAGGCCCTGTCAAGCCAGACCTGCTGAGAGATGTAGGCCTTATCTGGGAGAGGGGATCTGACAATTTTAAATATCTACTTCATTTTAGAGCCACTATTTGTGTCTATCACTATATGTGTATGAAAGGTAGCTACTAACTTGACTCTTGCCTGAACACGCTTACTGACACTTTTTGGGTTGTTATTAGGAATGTCAAAGTGCTTTAGGGAGTATTACCAGCAGATTACAAAGTCTATAAGGTAATTGCAGAGATCTCTCCAAAGATGTCTATTTAGGTTTACTCAGGGGAACTTCTTTGAAATATAATTCATTTGTTCCCCTGACACACCCTGTGGGCAGTTTCTCTACAATGAGAACCATCCATTTAGAAAGGGTGATACAAAATATTTGTCCAGCTTTAGTGAAGTCACAATAATGCCATCTTGGCCTTAAAAAGCGTTTAGGTCAACTTCAACTCACTGACCAGTGCTGCCTTAGACATAAACCTTAAGGGCCAAGGAGGCATCTGTATAATAGAAAATGTAGGGACCAGCAGTTGGCATAAGGGCTATGTCACTGGACTCCCATGTAGTTGATAGAAGTTCGAGTGCCTGACCCAGTGGCTTAAACTCAGGCTGTGTGTGTGTGTGTGTGTGTGTGTGTGTGTGTGCCCAAGATCCTGAGAGGAGAATGGAGGAGAAGAGATTGTGGTGTGGCCATCCTCTTGGGGGAGTGATTTCTCGCTTTCTATCTCTCTGTATCTCTCTGTCTTTCTGGCAAGCGCATGCTCCCTATAGCAAAAACCTCTCAAAAAAAAAAAAAAGAAAAGAAAACTTGAAAATGTATTCTGCTGGATCAATGCCATGGACCAATATAAATAAAGAAACTTGTGAAAAGCACTTGCATGTCTAAAGTATATCTTGTTGGTTTATAATATTTGTTCTTCAGGTATCTTGAAGGTTGAAGTTAATATTGCAGGTTGACCACATTCACCTGTTTGGGGTACCATTCAGAATAGTTTAATCTGGTCAGATTATCCAGAATAATTGATAGACTGGCATAATTCAATGGGAAAATTTGTTTTTAAAAACCAAGATGATTATTGACAGGAAAGATGGATATTTTTAAGGAGAGAGTTCTTTACGGATTTCTCATCTCCATGTCTTTTAAGCAAGATACTACTATTTGTTCTGAATTATGTTTTCAGGCATGTTTGCATAGAGGTAATATTCTCTATAGTATGCATGTTTACTGTCCACATAATGTCTCTCTCAGAACATAAAGCAGGCATGTTTCCTGATAATTACTAAAGATTCAGGTTCCCTACATTCAGGGTTCCTCTTTTTTGAAAAGCACAACCTACTGACTATACAGACATTATCTGGCCCTCTTGATGTCACCTTATGAGAATAGAGACATAGAATCAGGAGCAAAATTATGCTGATACTCTGGCTATTGCTACTGCTTTAAGTAATAAGTATCCTTTGTCTCAGACTAAGGAGTCTGAGACCTTCTGCCAGCACTCATGAAGTTGTGGTAGTCTAACTTGTCAACTTATAAGTAAGATAAAAATCTCAAATCTTTAACAGTTCTTGATACGGTGATATGTGTCACTTTTGGCCCCAAGGCACATGGGAAAATTGCATGTATCCCCTAGCGCCACCACACATCTTTTCTTTATTTCTACCAGATAAAAGCACACAATAAAAGGAGTTATTTCTCTGCATCACTTCAAAAGACAGCTCCCTGCAAACCCAGAAAATCTGGCTGTTCTGCTAAGTAAGACAGAAATAATTTTTTAGTATGCCAACTCACTGAAATGCCAGAGTTTATTTGTTATCCTGGTGGAAGGTATCATTAATTTGACTAAGAGTATCTGATTAACAAATGTGAATGGCCAGATAGCAGATTGAACAGATCTGAAACTAACTGTGGAAGCAACTGCAATGAATGCTTAAGACAGACCATTTTAGTAGGCAGCAGAGGTAATTCTTTGTACCCATCTCCCATGGTAAATCAGCTGGTTTCAAGGCTTAAAAGTCTCCAACCTCGTAACTCGAGATTATCTTTTTGAGTTTGATATTTTGCCCCACTGTATCTCTGAACATCATTCTAGAATGTAACGAGTGATGAAAGGCTTGCCCATTTACCATTAGCTGTGAGATTCCCAGTCCCAGTTAGACTATTATATGTGTTGTATAGGCAGTCGCCTTTGTTTATTGATTATTTCATGCATTTTTATAATTAGTCTATTCAGAATAGAAATTATAGGGACCAGCAGATGGTGTAATGGTTATGTCACTGGACTTCTACGTAGTCGACTGTGGTTCTAGTCCCAGACCTGATGGCTTAAATCTCATGCTGGGCACATGTGTGTGCTTAAATCTCATGCTGGGCACATGTGTGTACATGTCCAAAATCTCAAGAGGAGATTGGAAGAGAATGGATTGCAGTGTGGACATCCCTCCTGAGGGGTAACTTCTCATTTTCTGTCTCTTTGTCTCTCTCTGTATCTCCAGCAAGTACATTCACCCTATAGCAAAAATCTCTAAAATAAATAAATAAATAGTATTAGGTGATGGGTGCTGCTGTATCTAATTATAGACAAATATGGTGATTCATCAGTAGTTGAATGACAAGAAAAAAAGCAGTAAACATTTTAGGAAAGAATGTTGAAATGCAAATATTTGGTGAAATTGCTGTGTGGCAGAGTAGGAAACAGGCCAAGGTTTTACTGACCTGTAGCACTCAGGAAAATTGACTTTAAAAATTAAAAACATTTGGTGTATATTAGTTTTACCTTTTCTTCCTTTAGAAAGAGGCTCTGAGAAATAACTACATACATCAATTATCTGCTTGATAGCTGAGATGGGACAACATTGAGAAATTTATGGCTTAGCAAAATTGGGAAAATCTCCTGGCAAGAAAGGTAAGAAAAGACTGAAAACAAAGACACAGTAGAATTTCTCAATTAATTTATAAGTGAGTCAATCTTTAAATAAAGAGGGATATGGATTTTACTTTCCCTTCCAAAGGGATTGCTTTAGATGGCCTTAAGCTTGCCATCATTAAGTTGAGAGTGAAAAGTGCAGGGGAGAGGAATCAAGAGATAAGACAGACTTCAGAACTTTCATTCATTTATTTTTTTTCAATTGCCAGAAGTTGTGTGCATTCACCAGAAATGAAGATACATGAGAGAGAGAAAGAGACAGAGAGAGAGAGAGAGAGAGAGAAGAAAGCAACTCCTCCCCTAGGGTGTGGTTGAGCTGCAATTCCTTCTTCATTTCTCTCTCCGTTGGAATTTGGGACATGCATGCATACATGCCTGGTATGTTTTCCAGTCTAGTTGGGCTGGGAATTGTGGGATGGCTCCTTTAACTACTAGATTACAGAGCTGCCTGAGGACTCTGAGAAATATCCAAATGCATCAATTATCTGCTTGATAGCTGAGATGGAACAAAATTGAGAAATTTATGGCTTTGCAAAATTGGAAAATCTTCCTGACAAGAAGGGTAAGATTTGGGCAACAAAACTATTTCTAAGAAAGGACTTTGATATGGTTCTTGGTACCTAGAACTGATAAAAAAAAAAAAAAAACCTTCCCAAGTTATAGGAAATTTTTTTGATGAAAGTGATGATTCACTTTATGTGTCAATGCCCATAGCTGGCAGAACATCACTTCTGGATATATCTATGAGAGTATTTCAGGAAGAGATTAGCATTAGAATTAGCAGTCTGAGTAAAGAATGTCCTCACCAAAGTAGATAAACATCATCCAATACACTGAAAATCTGAATTAGAAAACAAAAAGGTGGAAGAGAGAATTTATTCTCTCTTCTTCAGCTAGGACATCTATCTTCTCCTGACTTTAGACATGGGTGTTCCTGGTTCTTGGGTCTTTGTACTTTAACCAAAACATACACCCTCCCTCCCCTTCCCCACATCCAACACCCTAGTTTGTTTCTTGGGTCTTCAAGTTGGATTAAATTATAGCACCAGGTTTCCAGAGCCAGCAGCCTCCAGTTTACAGCCAGTAGATTATAGGACTTCTCAACATCCATTATCATGTGAACCAATCCTTCATAATATATCATTTCATCTAAATAGACTCTACTGATTCTGTTTTTCTGGAGCACTCTGGCAAGTATATCAGAAAACCCAAAGCCCTGGAATAGAACACCTTTTATTTGTTTTTAAACTGACATCAGATTCCAAAGCATACATAAGTAGAAAGCAGGCTACCACTACAGAGGGTGGACATTGATGTTCACTTCACCTGTGACAATACAGGAACATTAACATTAACCTCTATGCAAAGTGCAATTAAGAATAAGGAAATTTGTGGGACACAGATAAAGTTCATTATCTGTTGATGAGGATGTGTATAATAGTCTCAACTGGGCTGGACTGAGTTATAAATCATGCTGAGTAAAGTCTCTTCACAATCTAAATGATGTATAGTGATTTAATGTATGAATAATAATAAAAAGAAAATAAATAAAAATTTGAAAAATAAAATAAAAAAGAGTTTTACATGGAAACAGAAAAAAAAAAAGAATAATAGAGAACAATGGTCTTTTTGAAGAAAAGAGTCACAGTCTAATCATGAAACTCCCATTGTGACCAGAGCAGGTCTTCATACCTTTCCATAGGACTGCGTCTTTGCTTTGAGCCAGGGTTGCTGTGTTTTCTCTAGTCTTCCCTTCTCTGAATGTTCAAGTGTTTGTTTGTTTGATTGTAGATAGCTTGTCCCAGCTATGTAACCATATAATGGATAGGGGAGGGGATGACAGCATATCACTCTCTGCTGCTAAGCAAAATACAGAACTGTAACAGCACACCTGAGAGTGAGAATCTGGATTTTGAGCTTGGAGCAGTAATCTCTGAGTCCTTTGGGACTATCTGAATCAAAATTTAGAAGCAGTTTGAATACTCAAGTCATCAAGTAAATGAAAGGAAAATTGACATATTATGATAATGAGGAGTAAAATTATGTTATATTTTCTTTCTTCCTTTCTTCCTTTCTTCCTTTCCTCCTTTCCTCCTTTCCTCTTTCCTTCCTTCCTTCCTTCCTTCCTTCCTTCCTTCCTTCCTTCCTTCCTTTCCTTCTTTCTTAAGAGAGATTTTTGCTAGAGGACAAGTGCACTCACCAGAGAGACAAAGAGAGACTAAAAGTGAAAAATTACCTCCCAGGGGGGAGAGCCACCTTACAATCCCTTCTCCTCCATTCACCTCTCGGGGTCTTGGGCACACACACACATATGTGCTTAGCATGAGTTTGAAGCCGCCAGGTCTGGGACTTGAACCGTGGTTGACCATGTGGGAGTCCAGCGATGCAACCATTATACCATCTGCTGGTCCCCCTGGTATGTTTTTTTATGCAAAAATGTGTCGTGACTTTCCTGACAACCCAATAGTCATTCTATGTTGTGTTATAAGATAGTCTCCACTAAAGCCCCAAATTCAGGAGTTATATTACAAGTGGTATACAATTCCTTGCTAAAGATGGGAAGATCTTACTCTAAATCCCTAGTAGTTGATGTTGTGACTCTCTTATTGGTGTATTTCAAGGTCTCTATACAATATTGTCATTATTATTATTATTATTTATTTGCTAGAGGGTGTATGTACTCATTAGAGGAGAGAGACAGAAGGAAAGTGAGAAAGCAACTCCTCATAGGGGATGGCCACACCATAATCCCTTCTCCCCTACTTCTTCTTTCAAAATTTTAGGCATGCATGGATACATGTCTGGTGTGGTTTTCAAGCTGTTGGGTCCAGGACTCAAACCACACAGTCGGCCATTTGAGATCCAGCTGCCTTAACCACCATGTCACCAGCTGGTTCACAATACTCTTCCAGAGCAGAGGTAAGCATACTGTAGCACATGTGCCTAATCTGATGCAGGGCCTGTTTTTATAATTAAAGTTTTATTAGAGCACAATCATACTCATTTTTTATGTGCTATCTTTGGCTGCATTTGCACTATAACTGTGGAGTTGGGTAGTTCTGCTACAATAACGGGGTTTGATAATTAATCTCATTAGAGTTCAGTAGTTACAACAATGACCCTAAGGGTTCAAAGCCCATAATACTTAATATCTGGTCATTTACAGAAGCAGTTTTGGGCTGCTGCTCTCTAATATCATTGGGCCTGCCAGGCCATATGACCCAAGCAGAATGGCATCACACACTTGCCACTGAGTTGCCTTCTGCTCCTCTCGAAATTGGCAGCCTTGTAATTCACCTGATAAATAGATCACAGCAGTATTCTGAAGTGTGGCATATGCTCCTTCAAAAATTCAAAAATGTCTGTCAAGCACTATGACTCTTCTTTAATGGCAGGAATTTCTGACATTCTGGCATGAACTAGATCATTCGATCCTTAATAAGTTTCCCTCATGTAGTAGGCCATTTTCTGTGTTAAATACTTGACTTAACTAGGCATGCAAAGTATTTGTTACTTCTTGCTTATCAAGTCCTCAACAAAGAATCAGATGTTCCATTGAATGTCCAGATAATCCAGTTTGCTTCAGCATATACGATGACAGAATATAAAAGAGTTAACACAATTCTAGGGCAAGCTTTGTGTACTACAGTACTTCCTTGCTATCCCAATTAATACTTTTGATTCTTTTTCCTAATGGGCAATGAAATCAAACTCATTCCCTAAATTAAAACCTATTGTACTACTTATCTACTGCTGCTGTGACTAATTATCACAAACCTAAAATAACAAAAATTTAGTATCTTACTGTTTCACATATTAGAAATCTATCAGATTTCACTGGGCCAGGATCAAAGAGTTTACAGGGAGCATTCCTTTCTGGAGGCTCTAGGAAAGAGTATTAATTTACCTTTTTCTCTGTTTTAGAGGCTGCTCATTGCAATGTTCACTGCAAGTCCTTCTCACACTACTATAATTGGTCCTCTCCCCTTGTTCACTCTTTCTTTTCCCCTTTTCTAACATTTTTTTTTTTCCTAGGCTGCATGCTTTTACCAGAAAGAAACAGAGAGGGAAAGTGAGAAATCATCCTCTATGATGGATGGATATGTTGCAATGCCTTCTCCTCTATTTCCCCTCCAAGATTTTGGGCACACATGCAAAGGTGCCCCATGTAATTTTCAAGACACCAGGACCAGGGTTTGATTCAGTCAGCCATGTAGGACCAGCACCTTAACCCCAGGCCACCTGCTGACTCTTCCTCTTTTGCATTTAAAGACCCTTGTGATTTTACTGGGCACATGTGGATAATCCAAAAACTTCTTTCTACTTTAAGTTCTGCTTCTTAGCCACCTTAATTCCATCTTCAGTCCTAGTTCTCCTTTGCTATATAACTGTTATATATGTTCACAGGTTAATTGGATCATGGTATAGATATCTTTGTAGCACCATTATTGTGTCTACCACAGCTGCATATCAAGTACGGATCTGTGTTGCTCTGTTCTGGGAAGTATACTACAGCAGGTATACTACAGCAGGGTACAGGTTGCTTTTGGTGAATTAAATGAGAATATGAATGAAGCTGACAAAACTCATTTTCAAAACTCTTTGAGTCTGGTTGCAGTTTCTACCATTTGACTGGAGTACAGTAGTGTTTCTGATTTACTATCCTGGCTAGGAAGAACAGGCAGTCTCAGATTGTGTTTATCATTTTCCACGATGATGGTTCTTGCTCCACAGAGCAAGGAACCAAGGTGAGCTTCTTGGTACGTTTACATCAGTACATTCAGGGACTGTGAAACAACAGCGGTGTGGATAGATGGGACTGTTGGATCTATGATAGATGAACTTGTTCAGGAGTCTCTTATTTGGCATCTATAACCCCAACTCACTCTAATAGGTGATATATGATGGTTTATTTTTATTTTGCAAAACTTAGCTCAAACCTTATTTCCAACAGCTCTAAGATCTGCATAGTTCAAAGAAATCCTTATTTTATTCGTTCTAATTATAGAAGAAGATATATAATATTCTACTTATAACCATTTATAGATGGATAATAGTTTTCCACTCTATTTAGATGTGTTTGTAGTTATATTTTGCTTGCTTTAACATAAAACTTTACTTTTAAACTATACATATTTCATTTTTGAAACTGTCTTTAGCCAACAACTAGTGTGAAATAAACATTTATAGGTATCTACTGTATTTATTAACTTTACCACCTAAATCTCTTGCCTGGGATGGTAGGAGTAATAACTGACTTACGTAACTCATCAAGGTAACACAGCTAGTCACAGAACTAGATCATTTTAAACGCAGTTCACTATTTTTATACCATTGATAACTATTTATTTAGAAATTTATAAAAATATGTAAATATCTACAGAAAGAGAACAAACGACATCGAATATTCACTTATCTTGCTCTCTGAAAGTCAACATGCAATATAAAAGAAAGTGCTCTTTGGAAATTGCAATGTTGATGCAAAATATAGCAAAACAAAAAAAAAAGGCAAAAGTGGAATTTTTAGTTTCCAGGTAAGATAAAACAATCAGACTATATCATGTAAAACATATAACATATTCTGAAAACTCAGAAATATTGAACATTGATTATATAAAGTATCCCTCATAGCCTCTAATTCACTGTCCTGCTCATTCACTATATGCATATTTTTCTTACTTCATTTAGGTTAATAAAGTAGAATTAATTAGTGTTCTTACCTCTCCAGAATGCAGACAGAAATACAAATGTAAGCAAACACACACACACACACACACACACACACACATATTTATTTTGAGATGTCTCAGAAAAGAATTTCTATGGCTGTGTTTTCATGTATGCCAGGAGAAAGTTATAGACTTGAACTGGGAATGATAGAGAAGCAATTGAAAGTGGAAAATATATCATTTATGAAGTCACAGATGGGCTAATAAGTAAAATTGTGAGAAAGTAAGCATTTTGCTAACTTCTGTGAGAGAGGAGAACAAATCGAAGACTGACAAGAGATGGAATTGTTTAAGAAAAAGTGTATGCTGAAATATGTGTTTGAATAATTTCACTATTTAACGTAACACCCAAATGAAGACAATGAAAATTATTATTCAAATTCTAGAGAAGTAGCTGTAAACTGGAAAGGAGGAAGTTTTGTTTTGTTTTGTTTTTTAATTACTAAAAACTCCTCTGGGGTAAAAAACAAAACAAAACAAAACAAAAAAAGTCCTCATTGTTTATTCTAGATCCCTTTCTCAGGTCTTTGTTTTTATCAGATGACTCAAATCTAATCTTGGTAAATATGGTATGAGTGGTGGGCGTGAGTTTTGTGGGCTGATGTGGCTTCCACATGCTCCCAGAGGCAGCACAGCACACTGTTTAAGAACATAGCCTCTAAAGCTATTTTCCCTAGTTTCTAATCCTTGTTTAACTACCTATTAATTGCTGATCTTGGGAAAATTACTTAACCTATATGTCTTCATCTATCCAACGTGGATTATAGGATCTACCTCACAGGGTTATTATGAGGATCAAATGAGATAATACTTTCAAAGTAGTTAAAATGGTGTCTGGTGCATATTAATAGCCGCATAAGTATGTATTAAATAAAAATAAATAGACTGCTCCTTTTATATTTAACATGCTCTATTGTATATAAACTTACTTTAATAAAAAGAGAAAAACATAAAATAGTTGGAAAGGTCATAAAATTTGAAATAGTTCAGCATTAAACTGATCAAATACATTTGTGAAATATGTGTTAGGTCTGTATCACAGCATGAAAGCACCACACAAGAGAAGCCAGATCTCACATAGCAACCGTGGTTCAAATCCCTGGACTGCTCAGCCTGAAATAGGCTGGGCAGGGGTGTGTGTGCCCAGGATCCAACAGGTTGGAGGACTGGATGAAGGGGATAGGAGCATGACCAGACACTGTGGAGTGTACTCCTCTTTGACTATCTTTCTGTCACATGTGCACACACATATGCACACACACGTAGATACACACACACTCCAAAATAAAGGAAAAAATTGTAAAACATTTTGTAGTTATTATTTAGACAATAGTAACTTTTCATTCATTAATATACTATAAATCAAGGAAACTGACAATTACCACTTGGTGATACTGGTAATCAGGTTTTTACTATTATTTCATTCTCCCTCATAAGGGCCACCTATTTGCATAGATGGAGACAGTAGCCCCAGCCCTATTAGCAGAACACTAATAATTACTGTACCTAGGTCATATAAAATAGCAAGGAAAAAAGTGAGGATGCTTATGTAGTTGTTTGACCTCCTCTACAAAACCTACAAATGCCATTGTTCTCTTATACAAAACCTATAAATGGCATTAATATTGTGCATATCTGTATTTAAAAGTCATCTTACTTTTTTGACAAAGGGGGCAAACAAACATTAAAAGCTTTGCAAGTTTATAGTCATTTGGGAATAAATTTCTGAAAACTATTCCTATTATGTAACAGTTGTGTACCATCAACACTAGACTATATTCAGTACAAAACAAAGATTTAATCACAGCTCAAGACTATTATTTTCATTAAAATTTCACTAATGAGCTACTGCAAAGGCAATATTTAGTGTGATAAAAGGAAAGCTCCTATTTTAAATTTAGATGTATTCCAATTAGCATTTAAATGTATTCTATAAACATGTATCAGACCAAGTTATGATAAGTATGATCATTGTTATAATGATTATTATGTGCCAATTAATGAGCATTCACTATGTATTTAAAGCCTTTCAAAATACAGTGTGTTTAAATCTGTGGATTTCTGATTAGTTTTTCCCACAAGAACACAGAATACATTATAACATCTTTTCACAGGCCTAACACATAGTCATAAAAGGTTAAAGCAACCTGATGTACTTTTTGCTTTTGTTTCTTGACAGTTGTGTCCACTCATTGTAATTTAAAAATAGAGGCAAATTTAGTTTAGTTTTTTGTTTGTTTGTTTGCCCTAGGATGATGCGTTTGCCAGAGAGAGACAGAGACAGTAAGAGGGAAAGTGAGAAATCACTCTTAGCGGGGATGGTCATGCCACAATCCCTTCTCCTCCATTCTCCTTCTGGAATCTTGAGTACACATGCACATGAGCCCAGCATGACTTTTAAGCCACCAGGTCTGGTACTTAACAGTTTTGGGCTATGTGGGAGTACAGTGATGTAACTGCTACACCATCTGCTGGTCCCGCAAGTTTAGATTTTTAAAATCACATCTACAATTGGTTGGCCAGTTTGCTATTTGTCTTGTGAATTTTATGGATTTTATTTTGAGAAAACACATTTTTTTTTTAGAAAATTGAAAACATGTTTAATATTTTTATGCTTTTTAATCTATTATTTGATGAGAACCATTTTTTTACAATGCTATTTTAATCTAATTACATTATCTTATCATTTTAATTCCAACATATTTTTATTAATTTCGAAATAACACAAAGCTAGTACATTATTATACAATGTAACTCTATAATAAACAGTATTAAATATTAAAATTGAATCACTGATGTGTGTCTCAAGAATTGCTCTTTATTTTGGTAAGATTGCCAAATATTTTGGTTGGTAATCTTTCAGTGTTTTCTCTAAATGACAAGCCTTGGATATGAATGTATTTATTTATACAAAACCTCATTGAAGAGCTGAAACAACCACAATTAAGAACCACTTCCTTTGTTCCTATGAAAGACTATAAAAAAACAACTTGAGAAAAAAACAGACGTCATAGAATTAATATCTTTGAACACCAAATATTGTTCAGTGTTAAATACTGTATTTTGAAGTATGTTAATTTGGATACTTCTTCAAAGTGAGGAACTTTGCTAACGTCAAACCATTTGATCAGAATTACTGTCTTTCAAAGGCCTTTGTTTAAAAACCAAATCTCTCAAAACATTGCTAATGTGAAACTTTTCAATGAAACACTGATCACATAGTTTATGGATAAAATACTTTATTGTATAAGATGCTGGGCTAAAAACCTACAAACTCAATGGATGATAATTTGATAAGTTTGAAATATACTAACATTATTTGCCATTTTGTAATGAATAACAACTGTGTATAGCACATCCTTTTTTTATACATTAAAAAATGAATAAGTGAGACCAGCAGATGGCATAATGGATACATTACTGGACTCCCATGTAGTCAACTGTTGTTCAAGTCCTGGACTTGGTGGTTTAAAACTCATGCCAGGTGTGTGTGTGTGTGTGTGTGTGTGTGCCCAAAATCTCAGTAAGAGAATAAAGGAGAAGGGATCTCAGCATGGCCATACCCCCTGGCATGTGATTTCTCGTTTTCTGTCTTTCTGTCTCTCTGGCAAGCACACATGCCCTATAACAAAAATTTCTCTAAAGAAAATAAAAAAACAACATAAATGTATATAAAGAATATTATATTCTATTAATAACTGTTATGCACTTGAATGCTCCAGTGTTTTATTATTATAAATTCATATTGAAGTCTATTTTCAGGAGATTTATTAATAGAGAAATATTTACCGAAAGCCTTAGTGAAGTTTTAAACACTAGTATCTTCAAAAATGTGAATGCCACAATTTAACAATTTTTTAAGAATTTCTTACATTTCATTAAGCATAATTAATTTTGCAAACTTTGTAGAATAAATGTTTATTTTAAACAATTGCCAACTTTGAATAAAGGAGCTAAAAAATTAGGGATAAAACGTTTATGTTTACAAAAAGTAAATGAAAAGAAAATAAATATATGCAAATGGGTTTTAAGTGAGTTTCATATAAATTTAGAATATTTATATTTCTGCAGATATTAAAGCCAAAAAAGAACTAGCATAAGATTTTGGAGGCAGTATATATATTTCTTTTAGAAAAATTTTTAGACAAGTTTTGCTATAGGGCCCATGTGCTCACCAGAGAGACAAAGAGACAGAAAGCAAGAAAAGGATGGCCACATCGTAATCCTTTCTCCTCCATTCTCTCTGGATTTTGGGTACACAAAAACTTATGCTCCTGGCGTGAGTTTCAGGCCACCGATACCAGGATTCGACCTGTGGTTGCCCATGTCTGAGTACAGAAATTTAACCATTAAGCCATCTGCTGGTCCCTCTACATCTACTTATTCTTATTCTTTTATTCTTTTTTGTTTTTTGATATAGTGTGTGTTACTTGCCAGAGAGATACAAAGAGAGAGGAAAAGTGAGAAATCATCCCCCAGGTAGAATAGCCAGGCCACATTATCTTCTCAGGATTTTAGGCATGCCCACATACATGACTCACATGTTTCTTAAGTCGCTGGGTTGAGAACTCCAACCATGCAGTTGGCCATGGGGATTCACCACCCTAACCACCATGTCACTTGCTGGCTCCTGTAGTCTTTACATTTCTAATCTATCATCTATCTACCTATATCTATAAATTTATTTTTAAATAGAATTTCTACCTCAAAATGGACAGAAATCCTATTAATTTGTTCATATAATCAGATACTAATTAAATCTTATCCAGATAACTTCAATAGGCATTTTAGTTGAAATTTGTATAGAAATAATTGTAGATTCATAAGCAGCTCCTAGAAAATAATGGATAATATATTCAGTTTCCCATGTGACTGTACATAGTTCTACCCTCAAAACCCCCAAGGGTAGCACTGCAAAACTACAGTACAACATCACAATCAGGAAATCGACACTGATGCATCTTAAATTTCTCCAGTGTTGCCTGCACTTTTTTTATGCACTTGAATGTTGAGTGTTTGTGTGTGTGTGTGTGTATTTATTTCAATACAATTGTATCCCACATGTAATTTTATGTATTGATTACTATAGTCAAGATACTTAACAGCTCCAGTATTAAAAAGATTTTTATGTTGTCCTTTTAGAATCATGCCCACTTTGCTTCTGCCTCACCACTGTTGTCCAACTCAACATTTCAAAAACATTATATAAATGAGGCTGAAGGCCAGAGGTCAGACAATAGTGCAGCTGGAGGGTTGGAGGGGGCATGGCATCAAGATTCTATTGCAGGTGGTGTCTATCACTCATTGATGAAAGAAACGAATAAAAAAACTTTTAATGGGGTCAGACAGTGGCATAGTGATAATACATGACACTGTCTGAGGCTGACAAACACAGGAGGGTTCTGGGCAAACATCCAGAGACCTCTCTGAATACCCTGTTATTATATTTTATCTGTGATATATACATATGTGTGTGTGTGTGTGTGTGTGTGTGTGTGTGTGTGTGTGTGTGTTTATTGTGGATAAAAGAAGTATAACAACTTTAGTTAAGTCAATCATATTTTCAGAACTGAGAGTTCCTTAAATGAAAATAGCTAGAAGTTGAAATACTTTCTAAAAATGAAACATGTATGACAATTCCATGTCATAGCACAGACAAATGATGTGTCTGGCTCTTAGAGTGGTAGGCAGTTGAAAAATAATTGTTTACCTATGGTGGCATTAAATTTCTTATACATACCAATTTGGGCAATCTTTTCACTTACAGTAGACTTAAAATTATCTTATAAAGTGAATGGCATATGATATGCATTTAAACATGTTAGCTTCCTTCCCTTTAGAAAATAGAAAGAGGATATATAGTCCTAAATAAAGATGTAATCATTTTGTGATTCATGGTCATGCTTCAGTCCCTTTTTCTCCATTTCTCTATCCTGTCAAGATTTGGGGCATGCACACTTACCTGGTGTGTGTTTAAGCTCCCAGGCTGGGATTCAAACCACAAGAGACTATGTAGGATCCAACTCCTGGAACTACTAGACTACTGGGTTGGCTTCTGTCTACATTTTTATTTAGCCTTCATTTCAAACTTCTTACCTCCAGAACTACAGGATAATAAATCTGTGGGGTTTTTTTTGTTTTTTGTTTTTTTGGTTTTTTTGAGAGGTTTTTGCTGTAGGGCGTGTGTGCTCGCCAGACAGACAGAGAGAGACAGAGAGACAGAAAGCAGGAAATCACCCTCCAGGGGGGATGGCCACGCCGCAATCCCTTCTCCTCCGCTCTCCTCTCGGGATCTTGGGCACGCACGCACACGCGCCCGGCATGAGTTTAAGCCACTGGGTCCGGGACTTGAACCACGGTCGACTACGTGGGAGTCCAGCGACATAGCCATTACGCTAACTGCTGGTCCCTAAATCTGTGTTGTTTTAAGCCACTGACTCTAGTAATCTGCTACAGCTGAAATAGGAAAATAATAATATACTTCATTTTGTAAGCCTGATTGTACTACAAGTATCTCTTTTTTAGTGTGGAAAATGTCATTTACAAAGTTTCGTGCCCCTTAGGGGATTTATTAAATTTCACCATCAGTCATTTTGCCTCTAGATGTTTATGGTCCTTTTTTTTTTTTCTTACATGCACAAACTCGAATCACAATAAATATCAGTCTCTATTTAGGGATATATATCTTCTCTCTTCTAAAGGAAAGGAAACTAACATATTTAAATACTTATCATAAGCCAATCCCTTTATTAGATAATTTTAAGTTTATCGCAAGTACATAAACGGCCCCAAATTGGTAGTATGAGAAATGTAGTCTAACAAGGTGGGGCACTTTTTCCCTCTCTCCCCTCCTCCTTTTCTCTAGCAAGTGCACACATACCCTCCAGTAATTTAAAAAATAAGGGCGACAGTGGGGGGAGTTGAAGAAATAGAACGAGTAGTAGCTAGAAGAAATTGTTTCCTCTGTGGGCTTCAAGGGAGAGCTCTTTTTCCTAGCCTCTTCCAACTTCTAGAAACAGGTTTGTGGCCTTTTTTTTATATCTTCAAGCCAGCTGAGTAGCATTTTCTTTTCTCTCCAACCAATTGCTTTGCTTTAGAAAGGCTCTATGACTACATGGGGGCTACCCGGATGATTTAGAAAGCTCTCTAGACTTTAAGATCCTTCACTTAATCACATATGTGAATTCTTTTTTTGCCATCTAAAGTAATAAATTCACAGGTTCCATAGACTAGAATGTGGACATCCTTGGGGAGGGAGCCATTACCAAAGTTATAATAGTGCTATCCTTCCTTCATTATATAATTTGAAGTAAAATATCCTAGATGTGCATAGAGATATGCAGGCATTCAGGTTTTTGTTTTTCTTTTCCTAATTATCAGAGGGTTCATGTGCAATTCAGAAAGACACACAGAGAGGGAGAAAGCACTATCTAAGGAATGTGGCGATGATGCAGTTAGTTCACTTTCCTTCATTTCTGCATTCTGTCAGGATTTGGGGCACTCTTGCATACCTGCCCAGTTTGCTTTTTAAGCCTTCAAGGCTGGGATTTAAACCACAGTTGGCTATGTAGGCTCTAACTACCTTAACCACTAGGCAACAGCGCTGGCCCCACAGGCATTCAGTTTTCATTTTGTCCTTGAAGAAAGAGGAATGGTTTTTTTCTTTACATAAATTGACATTGAAACAGAATTATTTTTTAAGATGAAAATTTTCTCAGTTTTTCATATTGCTCTAAATTAGTTCCCTCTTTGCCCCTAAATTTTGATTAGCAGATATTGGCAATGAAACCAGAGAAAGGATATGTGTGTGTGTGTGTGTGTGTGTGTGTGTGTGTGTGTGTGTGTGTGCCTACATGTGTATTTGTAAAGATAAACACTGTCATTAATTACAACAATAGAAGCTATCCATGAATTCAAGAATCTTCAATTAACGTTTTCTTCTGTGTTGGACCGAAATTATTCATCAACTCTAGAGCAGCTTATTTTAGAGCACAAGCTTGACATGAGGGCTTTAACTAAATTATCCAATTTAATGATTCTTTGCTTTCCAAATCATCTTAGTAATGTAATATATCACATGAGTTATAACACTCTGCGATATAATTCAATATAATAAAATCACTATAATGTTATAAAGCCTGTTCCTCTTCGTTCCTCATTCTTTTCCCTTGGAATTGTATTAAGATGCTAGATTATAGGCTTATAAAATTGCAATTTTTCCAATTAAGAGGTTTAAATAATTTTGCAAATTTTAGTATGAGATAATAGATTGAAATAAAATGTTTAAGCTAATCTCTGTTTTGATCAAAGTGGCATGCACTTTCTGATTCTTTTTATGCTTCTAAATGTGGAGATCAACTATCAAGTCTAAAGGAAATGAAAGACTGTAAATCTATTCTTTTTATTCTAAATAAAATAAGACAACAAATTAATTTTCACCTTACAACCAGGTATATTTTATATGTAATCTTTAATAAATAAAGAAAAAGACCAAATAAAACATTCTTCACATTAAAATTTGAAAAAAAATTCTTTTAATAGCTATTTTTAAAAATCTTTATGATTTCTGACTATTCTTGTTCGCTGAGTACTTGGACCTTCAATTGATGAGGTTTTTTTTTTTTTTATAGTCAAATTGGGCTCTCTCTTTTTGTCTCTGCCATTATTGTTTGGGCTTCACACTTGGGGTCATTAGTGAAGTTCACTGTTTTTTGGATCCTCTCTGATGATTCATTGTTGTTTTTTTTTTTTTTTCCCTTTTCCCTTTTACAATTTCCTACACCAAATGCCATCTGATATTCATCCAGTTCCCCCCACCCCCAGTTTTAACAACTGCTAATTTAGCAATTGAAATTGCTCCTTGACTGTTTTTCCTTTTTTCAATGTCAACCTCATTTATCAGTCTGATTACTTCTTGTGTATTTAAAAGAGGTTGTGAGGGTCTTGTCAGCCATGTTATAAGGAATTTTTTTTCTGAGTGGATGTAAATCCTCATGGCTATTGTTTAGATTAAGTAGCGTGAAGGCTCAAACTAGCTTCAGTTTCCTAAAAAGGATTTTTGGTGAGTCATTTAGTCCTGGACATAAGCCAGAAGTTGGCATAGCAATAAGAGGTGATGATCTGTGAGGTTGACTCATGTGAAAAAGTTCTGGGTTCACATCCAGAGGTTCCCCAAGTGTACCAGGCATGCATATGCACAGCCAAGGCTGGTGGAAGTTGGGGGTAGACTGTAGTAACGAGACCCTGAAGGATGCTATCTCTCTTGCTGTCTCTCTCTGTGTCACTTGCTCATGGAAAAAATAAATAAACTTAAAAAGAAAAATGGGACTGATTCTGTCGTCTTGTGGTTAAGGCTGTCAAATCCTACATGGCCAAAATGTGATATCTGACTGTTAGACACATCAGTTGCATGTGTGTGCCTGCCCAAAATCCTGAAGGGAGGGAGAGATAGAAGAAAAGGAGCTGTTGTGTGACCATTTCCCATGAAGAATGCTTTCTCTCCATCTCTGTCTCTCTATTTCTCTTCAGCAAATGCCAGAGATCTGGAGTACACACACATATCCACTATGTTTTTCAAGCTGCCAGTCTGTGAATGAACCATGCAGTCAGCCATGTGGGATCTAGCAGCCTCAACCACTGGTTGGCTGAGGGAATGCCTTTCTTAAGTAGTAACATTTATGTATTTTTGCCTATATTTTATCTTCTATATTAATGAAAGTGGTCTAATAACCAGAAATATTTTTCAAACCAGCATCACCGTATTTGTCTGTCATTTCATGTTCCATTACCATTTTAAAAATTACTAAGCTGTTTTTATCTACTTTCTCATTATGTATTTTCTACTTGTCTAACCTGTTTTTTTTTGTTCTATGTCCTCTCATTTCTTGCCTTTTTGTAGGTTAATCAATTATTTTTTTATTTTATTTTTTTTGGAGAGGTTTTTGCCATAGGACACGTGCGCTCGAGAGAAAGACAGAGAGAGACAGAGAGATAGAAGGCGAGAAATTAGCCCCTAGGGGGCATGGCCACGCCACAATCCCTTCTCCTCCATTCTCCTCTCAGGATCTTGGGCACACACACACATGTGCCTGGTGTGTATTTAAGCCACCGGGTTCGGGACTCGAACCACAGTCAACATGGGAGTTCAGCGACATAGCCATTATGCTAACTGTGGGCTAAATGGTGATCCCCAAAAGATATGTCCACATTCTAATTCCTATGACCTGGGAATGTTTACATGATTTGGAAAAGGTTTTCTCTAGATATAATTAAGTTCAAGACTTTTATATGAAGAGACCATTCTGAACTACTAAGATAGGTCCTAAATGCCACTTCAAGTGTCCTGTAAGGGAAAGGCAAAGGAGATCTGACGTGCATAAGCAGAAAAGGTAAATGGCCATAAGACAAGGAACATGGATGGCCACCAGAAGCTAGATAAAACAAGGAACAGACTCTTCCCTGGATCCTTCCAAGGGAGAAGGGTTCTGTCAATACCCGGATTTCACATTTCTGGCTTCTAAAACTGTGAGAGGATAAATCTCTACCATTGTAAGACATTTAATTTGTGGTCATTTTTCACAGCAACCACTGGAACTAATACATTCATTAATCAATAGTTCATTATATATCCTTTTATTATCCTTTAGTTGCTTTTCTAGAAATTACACCTATATAAAATTTTAAAATTTACAGTCACATGCCACATGACAATGGTTTGGTCAGTGATGGACTGCATATACAACAGTGGCCCCAAAAGATGATAATAGGCTATGCAATATATATTAGGTGTGTTAAGTAGGTCATAATATATTGTAATGTTTTGTAAAAACACTCTGTGATGTTCACATAGTGACAAAGTTAACTAAACAAGACATTTCTTGGAATGTAAAGCTGTAAAGCTACACATGACTGTGTTACAATTTGAGTTACAATTTTTCAATAGTTTACCACTTCCTGAGCATTTTCTCACCTTAGATGATTTTACTACTTCTAATTTTTGTATTACTTTTTCATGCATTTTGAGTACGACATTTGTTTTAGACTCCACAAGCTATTATTGGTTTTGCTCTACTGAAATAGTTCTTCAGTAAGGTCAGTTTATTTATTTGGTGCTCCTTTCTCTATGAAATCTTGGTATCTTATTGGAATGTAGTTAGTAATAGTAGTTAATAGTTAATGTTATCCCAGCCATGAATTTGTTTATATAGTGTTTCATTAATCCATAGTAAATGTATCAAGGAAGAATTGGTTATTATATCTTGATTATGTTGGAGTCTGTCAAGCTTCAGTTATATTCAAAACTGAAAAATGTATTGGAAGTTGGCAATCACCTGATTTTAATTTTTAAAAGGCAACACTTAACAACTCAACAGCTACATAATTCATATAATTTTTTAAGAGTTTCTGTGTTCTCCAAACTATATTTGATACTATACGACAAAAATAATAAGAATAACCAAGTGAACCACAATTCCTCTTTAAGGTAGTTAAAAATTATCTAATTCTAAATCACCACATATCAAATCCTGACCTATCATACATGTAATAAGATTTCATTCAAGATTAGAATCAAAGTTCTAGTTGTTTTTTGTAGTATATGAGGTTTTTCTTTCCTTATCTCCTAGTGGTTTATGTAGTTTTAGTTATAGTTTAATGTATATAGTATTTTGCAAAACCCTGACAAAATATCAATGAATATAATAAGCCATTACTAGCCATTACTATAGATGATTATCTGTAATCATCACTCATGTATATATTGTGTCATTGGAAAAGTTATGAAGCAATTTTGCATAGAAAAACATAGAAAATATGTTAAGACTTTTTTGACAACCCAATATGTATATATTATCTGTAATCATCACTCACGTATATATTGTGTCACTGGAAAAGTTATGAAGCAATTTTGCATAGAAAATATGTTAAGACTTTTTCGACAACCCAACATGTATATACATAAACTAATTCACTTGTTATGTTTCTTTCTTCCTTTCTTTATCTGTTTTTAAGAGAGATTTTTGCTATAGGATCCTTGCACTTTCCAGAGAGACAGAAAGCAAGAAATCACTTCCCAGGGGGATGGCCACGCTGCAATCCCTTCTCCTCCATTCTCCTCTTGGGATTTCGGGCATGCATGAACACACACATGGCGTGAATTTTAAATCACCAGTCTGGGACTTGAACCCATGGTTGACTACATGGGAACCCAATGGCATAACCATTACACTATCTGCTGGTCCAGTCATATGTTTTTTTTCATTTGAAAAAATGACCAACTCTCCCATTATTCAATGGCATAAATAATTATATATATAGAGTAGAGTGAAAAACTGAAACTAGAAGAAATTCTTCAACTACATTTAATTCAAGTCTCTGCTCTACTTCTAATAATCAGTTTGATTTTCAGTGACTTATTTGAATATTTTAAGTCTCAGTTTCTTCGTAAGTAAAATTAAGAGAACAGATAAATTATAAGGTATTTGCAAGAATTGAGGATGTTGACTATATAGTGTTTTATATAGAACACAGGTTACAGTAAGCATTCAAAAATAATACAGTTTTGCTCAAATAACTTAAGGAAGATAATCATAGGCATACTATTTCTGTTTCTCTTAGAAGTTTTAGATAAGATGTGGGGTAGTAAAGTTTAAGGATCGGAACGACAGAGTTTACATCTTTAGTTAATTGTGGTTCACTTCATTTTTTTTAATCACTGTTTCTTGCACTTTGAATTATTTAAGAAAATGGAACTATGAGTCTATTTGGATTATAATGTGTTCAACATCATTATAATCCCTAAAAATCAACCAGATGGACAGAGATTCATATTTAGAACTCTGTCTATCTGCCTGTCTGTCTATCTATCTATCCATTCACAATCAAGGTAATTTTTTAGTAGAATGAGCAGGAGTGTCTGTCAGTGTTCTGTCAATGATTTTAACCTAAAATGGTATTTTCTTCTCTGATAAGCACATGTATTATTCAGGTTGAGATTTTGGTCAAACTCTGTGACTTTTACACTGTTATTTATTTAAAAACTTGATTTATTATGTGGCCTGATAGTGTCATACAGAGAACCACTGTTGACAAATTACCCAGGGCAAGTATAGACTATAAAATTGACATGTGAAATTATTATTACTGGTTCCACCTAAATAAATCCATTCTTTTAGAAATTAGTGTTATGAGTCATACAATTAATGGAAAATACATGAATTATTATTTTGATTTATAACTATCCTGTTAGTAAAATCTGATTACAAAAATCATGCAAAAATGGAAGCAGACATTTAGAATTTACTACTATTTTCTAATTTGCTCTAGGATTAATTATAATTTTCTAACTAATCCTCAAAGCTAGAAGATAGGAGACTTTCTAGTGAAAATGACTTTAAAATATAGTATTGGGAAATACTTTAGATTTCTTTCAACCAAAATGTTATTACATGTACATAAAAATCAGGAAGCTGCTGGGTTCTGGTGTGGTTTCAGAGATGAGAACTGCATAGTATTTCTCTCTTACTGTAAGATAAAAGCTCGAAAAACTGCAAATTGGTGACTTTTACATGAGATAATTAATATTGCAGAACAAAATAAGTTAACTGAAATCAAGAACAAGAAAAGTACTCTCATGGAGGAACAGGATCTAAGGATCCTTTACTTATTTGAGACATAAGATGCTAAATGCCATGTAAGCTATCAAGAAGAGTCAATTAGAAATATGTAACTAATTGCTAATGTCTGAGTTTGGGTGTATGTGAATATTGGAAATCACATAGGGACATAGGCAAATGTAAGTTTGCATTTTCCTGCAGGATTCTTCTCTAGGGAACCACCAGGTGCTCACAGGGAATACTGGAGAGAATTCTGAGAAAGCTTCCTTCATACTTAAGGCTAGAGAGTGATAAAGAATCCACTGCCTCCTGGACCTGGCGGCTTAAAAATCATGCCAGGCACACCTGTGTGCATGCCCAAAATCATGACAGGAGAATGGAAGAGAAGGGATTGCCGCGTGACTATCACCCTGGGAGGTATTTTTCACTTTCCCTCTCTCTGTCTCTCTCTGTCTCAAGTGAGTACATGCACCCTAGGACAAAAATCTTAAAAAAAAAAAAAAGAGTTCACTGCCTAACATTCAAGCAGTCTCATCTCTTCAATCTCACCTATAGAAACTTTAATATGGACATGAAGGTCATAAAGACCTGTAGCCTGAAGGCATGAATAGAAACCCTTGTAGCTCTGGGAAGAGCAATAACCTCTTGGGGAAGAGCAGTATGAAGCCAAGCATTAGGTCTGAAGGAGCAACAGGGACATCTGTGAAGGCCTCACACTCAGTACCCTGTTTATAGAAGCTGCTTGAGACTGCTGCTTAATCAGGATACCACAGAATGAGCCCTTCCACTCTTGGCCCCAGCCACTATACTCAGAACACTCTGGTAGCAATACCAGGAGGATACAGCTAGGAGAACTGCAAGAGAGATGCTTTGTGGTAAGCAGCACAAAGTGGAAACCCAGAGTCAGTGGGGAGTACAAAGTCTGTCAGGAAGCACACAAATAGAAACAAAAAACAAAACCAGAAACCTTCGGTAAATTAGCTAATACCATGAACACAGGGTATCACTAGAAATTCAAGCATTTGAGGATGAGCATACCAACACAAGATTGCACCCATTCCAACTCATAAGTAGATTAATAACAACAAAAAAAGTAAGGCCTAGCAGAAGGTAAAGTGTACATTTTTCCAAGCATGCAAAATGTTTATCAACTGTTGTATACAACAGGTCTGCCTTTCCAAAAGCAGTTTCAGTGGCTGGCAGGTGGCATAGTGGTTGATAGAGGTTCACGTCCAGGACCAGCAGCTTCCTTACCATCTCTTTCTCTTTCTCTCTCTCTCTCTGTCTCTCTCTAGTCAACTTCAAAAAAAATAAAATAAAATAATGACAATGACTAAAATTAAATAAAATAATTATTTTTAAAAAAGCAGTTGCAAATATTATATATTAAGACTACAAAGAATTGAAAATAACTATGATGGATTGGACCAATAATGTAGTGGTTAAGTATTGTGCAGAGGAAATTAAACCCTGAATGGCCAACTTATATATATATAAGTCTTACTCCAGTTAAATCCCGACAGAATGGAGAAATGGAGAAAAAAAGAACTTAAGTGTAGTTATGTCTCTACTGGGGGTGCACATGCACCCTCTGGAAAAGAAAAGAAAGAAAAGAAAAGAACTATGATTTAACACATTATTAAAAGCTCTAATGGGAAACTTAGACAAATGGGAGATTCAATGTTAAATTTCAGCAAAGATACTTAAAGTATAAAAAAATTTTAAAATGCCAGTTACAAAGAATCCCATTTTGATACACTCCACAGTAGATGTAAGATGCCTGAGGAAAATAATCAAGAACTTGTAAACAGGTCAATAAATATTAGTATAGTTGAAATGTAAAGAGATTTTAAAAATGGGGGAAAAAAGGAACAAACATTGAAGAGTTGTGTGACCATATCAACTGGTCTAAAACATAGGTAATTAGAATGTCAAAAGAAGAAGAAATAATAGCACCAAAGAAGTACTTAAAGAAATGCTATCAGAGGGTTTTCTAATGTTAGTTATAGACATTAAGCCAAAGATCCTAGAAGCTGAGAGAATATTAAATGTGGCAAATTTCAAGAAAATGTATTTACATATATCCTATTCAAACTGATTAATGCAAAGTGCTAGGTTTGTATATCCCCGCCAAAATGGATGTTGAAATTTAATTGTCTCTGAGATAATATTGGAAGGTGGGACTCTTAGAGGTGATAGGTCATGAGGAATCAACTGCATGAAGAAATTAACACTGTTTTCCTAGAAGTAAATTGATCATTGCAGACGTGACTTTGTTATTAAAATGAGTTTTACCTAGTTTGAGTTTTCTTGCTTGGGGGTATCTCTCTCTCTGTCTCTGTCTCTGTCTCTCTCTCTCTCTCTCTCATGCTTACTCTATCCTTCTGCCATTGGACAACTCTTACCAGATATAGTGCCATTCCTTGGGCTTCTCAGTCTTTAGAACTAAGAGGCAAATAAGCTTTTGTTCTTTATTAATTACTCAATTTCATATATTCTGTCACAGCAATAGAAACTGAAATAAAACACCAGGCAAGCAAGGAAACACACACACACACACACACACACACACACACACACACACGTACACACAGACACAGTAACAAAGAGAAAATCTTAAGATAGTCAGGTATGGAGAAAAATATAATTTATAACAACACTGAAAAATGAAATGCTTTGTGCTTTGTGAACAATATAAATACTAAAAATGAAATAAAGCTAATGGGGCAAAAATCAAAGATGGTCTAAGTAAATAAAGACACAGAGATCAGGGCTTTAAATATTTGTTATCTGAGATGTCAAGGCTTACCAAACTGGCCTGCAGATTCAAGACTACCCTAATAAAAATTCAAACAAGTTTGACTATATTTGATTCCTATTGGTGCTTGACCCCTGAATACCTCTGACCAGAAAGACTGCAAGTTGTTTAACTTTCACCAGTAATTTTACTCTTACCAACAGCTGCTCAAGGGTCCTCTAACCTGTGATCTTCCAAGGGTACTTCAGTCTCAAACTGAAAGTTTACCATTGACTTCTTTGCTTCTAAGTCTTACTCCAGTTAGACAGCCTATGGTTGGACTTCCCTGACTTGTGATCATGTGAGATAACTCCCACAGTGAATTATTTCTTTTGTACATATTTATCCTCTTGGTTTTGTTTCTCTAGAGAACCATGACCAATACACACACATATGTTACTGCACAAGTCTGAGAACAGAGCTCATCTGCAATTGTCTATATGCATATGACTTCTCTATTTGACCATATGCATACTTATGACTTTACATTTCATCTATCTGCATTTTTATTGTTAGATTGTCTGTATCAATATGACTATTATTCCTGGAATATCTTGCTCAGAAAGATCACTGCTGATGATTATTTTGTTTGTTTCATGAACTTTCTGAAAAAATATCCTACGTGACGAGTTCCCATCTTTTCAGAAGCATAAATGCTTGACCAGCTTAATCAACCACTTAAGATTTGCTTCAAAATACTTGCTTTGCTCTATCCACTGATCCTAAACTACTGTTTTATACTTTATTTAGGGAGCCATAATAAAAAGTCAGATTCCCAAATGAAAAATTCACCTGAAATAATATTAAAAAAAAAAAAAATCCATCCTTCCCTTTTTTTCCCCCTTCCCTTTCTAAGATAGTACTAAGATGTCAAGATAGCAGGTTCTCTTATTGTGGTAAAGTAATATACTTGAATTTCCCTTATAGACATGTTATTTTGGCACTCTTCTTGGACAGTCACTAATTTTTTAGGTCTAAGATCTGAATAAAACCTCCTCTCTAGTACAGTTCATAAGCTTTGAGAGACAGCATGCTCCTTTGACCTTCATTTTTGCCTCCAGCTCAAGGGCCTCCCAGACATCAATAGTTAAGTTTCATATTATATCTGAGCTCTAATTCCTTTTTTAAGTTCCTCAAATTCTGAAGTGTGTTGTTCGTTTGTTTATTAGGAATAAGAGATACTTTCTGACTTTCTAGGAATCCTCTGATCATATGAATTAGAAAATCCTCTAGCCTTGATGGAAACCTTCCTAACTAATAATTTGCTACCACTTTCTTTTCCTCAACTTTATCTGTCTTTGTTATTTTTCCTGTAAATATATAAAAGCAAATTCTTACAGAAAGAGGAGAAACAAATACCCTGCTAAGTTTATTCTTTTAGCCTGTCTGGAGAAGTTTTAGTTTCCTTCTCACACCAAAAACCTTGAACAAACTTAATTACCAGATTTCCCAACTCCTTGCTGAATATTTTAAAGAGCCTGCCAACAAAAGCAGAATAAGTTTCTGAATAAATTGATGACTTAACAAGTGACTAGATGCTCTCATCCATCATTAAAACCAGAGTATTCTTGAAAATGATAATTTTAACACAATTTAAATATACTAGAAACATAGTTGCACCCTTTTAAATAAGAAAAATAGAATAAACATAAAGTGAGATAACTAATGACATTTCTAAAGGGAAATCAAGTGTCTAAAATCCTTGTAATATAAAAGAAATCATCTTTGTAAAGTCCTGATACATAGACCCCATGACATCTGCTGTATATCATGATACTCTGGTTCAACCTCCCTATGGGAGCCAATAGTTGTCATGTGCAAGGTTATCGCTAATAACTCTCAAACACTTTGCATGTATCAGCGTTGAACTGTCACCTTTAGACCTTTAAGTGAGAAACATTCTATCCTCCTCTGTGACATCACATCCACCAACCAAATGGGATGGTGTAGAAATCTTCTGTAAAACACATGCTCTCCTGATGGCCTATTCCTGGACACTCCTGAGGACACCCTTGATCATAAGCAGGTCATAGCAAATTTAAACATTTACTTACTTGTACTTTTAACATAAATTAAGGTAAAAGAAGTAGTCATATTTCTGGGAGTAATTTCTACTGATTTTTCACTATTGCTGGGGCCAAACCTATCAGTTTCAGACCAAATCCTCGAAACATTTTCCCAAACTTGCACAATACCCTCTAAAATCAGAACCCAATGAACTACTAAAATAAATAGAAAAACATCTAATAGTGAAATGAATCACCAAACCTACTACTATCCCTTGTAAATCTTCCAGTCTGTAAGTTCGGGGGAAAAAATTATCCAAAGAGCAGTGATATAAATTGGTCCAGAATCCTGAGTGTATCAATCTAGTAACAATATCTGACTTCCCTGTAGTACCAAATTCAAATATCCTTTCTCTTTAATGCACAACAAAGTGTCAAATTTTGCAGCTGTAATTTTCTGTTTCCTTAGCATCTTTTTAATTCAAAGAATCATCTGTTTTCTCCTGAAAAAAAACAATAATATACTTTGGTAATTATGACCATATAATTTATTAAGACACTCTCCTAATTTTAAGTCTTCAACCAGGATTTCATGGATCTTACATTCCCTTACATTCTACTATCTACTTTCTTGTTAGAACTCTAATAGACTATAAGCTTTCTGAAGAGAAGTAAAACATTCTCGGAAGTGTACTGCCCTCAGTATTATTTATCTAAAGTAAATTTCTCATTCCTAAAAATTGTCTTTGTTAGCAACCAAGAGATAATACAGATGATTTGCTGTGTCTTACTGGCTACAGTAGACAATGGTTTCCCAAATGTATTAACTTTTTATAGTTACATAGCAGATTAGCACAAAATAAGTTGTTCAAAGCAATAGGCATTCATTATGTCATAATTTTCATGTCAAAAGTTCTAAGCTAAGTCAAGTGCTCTGTTCAGGGTTTTGTAAGCTGAAATCAAGGTATTAACAGCATTTTTTGTTCTCTTCTGGACCTCTAAGTCTTCTTTAAAGGTCATTAAAGTTAGTAAAATTTAGTTCCTTATCATTATTATATTGAGTTCCACAGCTTCTAGAGGCTGCCCCCTTACCCTAGCAATTTTCAACATGGCAGGCTGTTTTCTTTGAGACTAGGTGGAAATTCTCTTTGCTTTATGGCTTAAGCCTAAGTCAGTCCCACACAGAATAATATCCCTTTGAATCATTCAAAGTCAACTAAGTACGGATGTCAATTACATAAGAAAAATCCTTTCATCTTTGCCATGTAATATAATCTAATCACCAAATTAAATTCATCATTGCTATGGTTTGAATGTGTCCTCTCAAAATTCATGTGTTAGAGTTTGATTGTATTATGACGGTATTAGGAGACCTAATCTGATCATAGCGTTGAAAGATAGGAACTTCTGGAAATGATTAGGCATCAGGATGGCGTCCAGATGATCAACCCCTGATATGTTTATGAGGAGAAAGAATGAGACCAGAACACAGACACATGGACCTAGAATTCTCTGTTCTGTTCAAGCTCAGCCATGTTATACTACCAGCAGAAAAGCCCTTCCCAGATGCAGTCCATATAACCTTGGATGTCCAAACTGTTAGCTGAATAAAACTTTATTAGCAAAATAATGGATTATATTATGTTTTCATATCACACATATTAGGGGAGAGAATTGTTTAAGGTTATGCATATCAGAGAATTCTAGCTATTTTGTTATTCTACCAACCAGATCAATTTTTAGAAATTGACATAATAACTGTATCACTTAACCACATTTTTGTTAACCAAGTCTCTTTGTAGGAATTTAAGTATTCATATGCATTTGTGCTTTACAAATGAGCTTTTCAACAAATCTCTCCTAATGGGCCTACTTCATCATGAATCTTATTACATATGATTCATCTTTAAGACATTTGAACAAGTAAAATTGCAATTTTTAGTCAACTTTGTAGAATCTTCACAGATCAATACCATGCAACTATTTTCCTATGGAGGTAATGTCAGAATTCTATTCATCTAAATCTGATAATAACAGTTGCCAATTTAGCAGAAGTTTCTAGTAACATGAGTTTGTGGTCCACCTTAAACTAACGATGTGTTATTTTGCCAGTCCTTGCCAACCACCAAAAACATGCGACATTTTCCAGAAAAGTAGGCATACATCCTGAAGTTTTATTATTTTTTCCTCCTACATTTCCACTTATCATCATAATACTTTTAAATCCTGCTATTCTTTTTCTATTAGAAGATAGAAGATAGCTCATGACTCCTAACTGCTCTTTCTTGAATATCTAGAAGATTTATCAAAACATCCTACATTCATTGATTTACCTAAAACTCTTTACTAAATATGTAATGGGAAGAAGGTATAATATTAACTGATTATATATACATACACACACACACACACACACATATATAAATCAGCTGAATGTGTATTTGTGTGCATGTGTGTGCACACAAACGCATCTATCCATATGGTTAAATTTTTAAAGGTTTTCCAAACCAGATTTATATTTCTAGACTATAGATATGACAAATAAATTTTCAATCAAAGACTTTTACGTTTTGCATGGACTTTTAAATATGCAATGAAGCCCTATGGTAAAAATCTTTTAAAAATATGCAATGAAAAGAGAAATAAATTAATACATTAGAAAGTCAGACTCATATAGATACTGTAAAAACTTAAAGATCAGGTCCATTTAGAATCATACTATTGAATTTTAAACTACTAATTACATGATTCTTTTTAACTTTTGGGATATTGGTTTGGTAGAAGTAAACATAAGAATAAAATTTTCCTATGTATTTCTAAATATAAAAACAAATTCAAATCATATGTAAACATATATTTCAAGAAACTAAACTATAACAGTCATCAGAGACTATCAATAAGCATGATGTAAACCCAACAAAATGTTTCTCCTTAACGGCATCAATAGTGACAGTCAATCAACTGTAATGTTCCTACAGATACAATTAGGAGTAGCTCAAGTTCTAAAAATATCATGGAGGATTTCTTGTTTTATCTCTGACATGTAAAGAACCTGGAAGATGTCATAGAAATACTTCCAACAACAACAACAAAAAAAACCAGGACAATTAGAAATCAATTATTTATCTTGGACCCATCTGAGAACAGAAGTCACAGAGAAAAACTGTCACACTAAATTCTGGAGATAGGTAAAGACATGGACATAGCTGGGAACTACTTTTCTGGAGTAGAAATTGCTGAAGTCATAAACTGATCAGAACATTTACAAGGTAATTTTGATGAACTGCTGGAGGCTGACAGTAGACTATCATGAGAGTAAGAAATTCTTTGGAAGAGGTGCTATTTTATGAGGACTCCCACCAAGTTATCACTACGAAAAGGTAAGAGAGATATCCTCATGGTTCCATAGGGGGCAGCGAAAAATGAGTTTGAAATATTGCCAGTTTTCTTTATAACAAATTCCTACTCTTCAGAGGAGATGTCATTATCAAAACTTTATCTCACTTAGGAGAAGGGCATTTTCCCAGCGTATCATGTCTAGCTTCTCTGTCTCATCTAAGAGAATGAGGAATGTAAGAAACACTTGCGAAGGTCAAAGACTAAAGAAAAACTGAAATTTGATCATTGTATTATAAAATGCTCCTTCTCTCCACCTTCTTACCACTACATCAATAGGACTCCAGTGCAATAACATGGATTACAGATGTAAGGGCTAAAGCATGGAGACTTTATTCAAGGAAGAGTTTTTAGGAAAAGCCTAAGAAAACAGGTGAAATAAAAATAAGGGTGCTAATAGATTTTGAAGTCTCTGATGCTTAGAATTATAACAAAAATTAGACACAGCCCCACTCCAAGAAGAGACTAACATAAACTATTACACTAAAGGCTTATTTACATCTGTTTTTATCACCCACTACATCATGTCCAGCTTAAAAAACAAAACAAAACAAAACAAAAACGTTTTTTCAACTCATGTTAAAGGCAAGGAAGAGCAAAGTCTAAAGAGAAAAAGAAGCATCACAGCCAGATTCAGCTATCACAAAGATTTTGGAATTATAAGAAAACTTAAATATGATTACTATGTTGAAGAAAAAAGCAGACAATATTTACATATAATATGTCTGGAAAAAATCAGTATGTCTGGAAAAGAATGGGTGGGTAATGTAAACAGAATGGTAGAAACTCTAAAAAGAATTTATAAAATGTTAGCTACCAAAATGCACAAATGAAAATAAAAAATGCTTTTGATGGGCCCTATAGTATTGGATGCAGCCAAGAGAAGAAGTGAGCTTAATGATATGTCAAAAGAAATTTCCTAAACTGTTAAATAAAGAGAAAAGTAGGAAAAAGAGAACAGAATATGTAGTAACTGTGGTATGAATACAAAAAAGCATAACATATATATAATGGGAATACTAGAAGAAGAAAGAAAAAAGAGAAGAAATATTTGAAGTAATAATGTCTGGGAATTTTCTAACATTAATGAAAGACACAAAAACACAAACCTAAAAAATTCAAAGAACACCAAGCAAGATAAATAGCAAAACTATACATACATGCATGTCATATTCAAATTACAGAAAGTAATACAAAGAGAAAATATTGAAAAAACCCAGGGGGTAAAAATATTTTACTTATGGAGGAATAGGATAAGAATTACAGTGTTCATCTTGTTAAAATCCATGAACACAAGAAGAGAGTGGAATGAAATATTTAAACTATTAAAAAAAAATCACCAAACTAGAATTTCATACCCTGCGAACTTATGCTTCAAAGGTAAAAGAGAAATAAAGGCTTTCTCAAAACTGTCCCTGCTTCTCCCATGGTGCAAATTCGCACCAGTAAACCTGCTGTGCAAGCAATGTTAAAAGAAATTCATTGGTGAGAATGAAAGAACAAGGACTAGTGTTTGATTAGGATTAAATGCAGATAAAATATTTTATTTTTCTTGTTTTTATTTAATCTACATGTTCACTATTTCATCTTAATAACAATAACAATGTGTTAGCTATTTATGGCACATAGCTAAGTTAAATGAAAGACAGCAATATCTTAAGGGAGAAGAGGAAAAAACTGAAAGTACCATTACAAGATAACTTTACTGCATATGATGTGGTCTAGAATTATTGGTAGATCAAATTAGATTTTATATAAGTGTGTAAGGCAAATGATAAAGCAAAATCTCAAAAAATTACCAAAGAAATATAAATGATATGATAACAGAAAAAAAGAAAGTGGACATGTAAATGCTTAAATTACATCAGAGAAGGCAAGAAAAAAAGAAATAAAGAACAGTACAATAAATAGAAAAGTTACAAATATAAAAGCTATTAATTCAAATTTATCAATAACATAAAGATTAAATACACCAATTAAAAGAAAAGATTGTCAGATTGGATAAAACTAAAATTTTTTTATAGAGGAAAATCACTAGGGATAAGGGCAGAAATTACATAATGATAACAAATTTTAAAATTCTATTCTTATAAAAATATAATAATCCTTAGTATGCATGCATATATCAATAGAGTATCAAATATAGGAGGCCAAAACTGTGAGAAATGCAAGGAAAAAGTCAGACTCACTATTATATTTGGAAACCTCAATATCCTTTTCAATCACTGATAGATCTAAAAAGGCACAATATCAATGAAAATAAAATGGACTCTCAAATGTATCTCACTGATATTTTTAGAATGCTCCATCTAAAAGCAGCAGAATACGCATTCTGTTCAAGCTCATGTAAAACATACACTAAACTAGACCACATTTTGAATCATAAACACAACGTAATAAATTTAAAAGAAGACATGTAAATATGTGCTCACATCACTAAGGAATTAAACTAGAAATCAGCAACAGAAATTTAGTTTTTAAGTTACTCTGAGATATACGTTAAATTGTTAACTATATTTACTCTACTGTGTTTCATAATAACAGAAATGAGTCCTCTTCATCACTTTATTTTCCTCTTACTCCTATGCTTCCCAGCCTCTAGTAGTCATTCAACTTTACTTCTATGAGGACACCATTTTGATTTCTATAGTTGAGTGAGAACATGCATTATTTTTCTTCTTGTGCCTGTTTTGTTTTTTCATTTAACATAAAAAGAGAGAGATAGTCTGTGTTTATGGATTAAAGAATTCACTACTTGTAGAATATCAGTTTTTCTCAAATTGATCTATAGATTCTACACAACCTCCACCCCCCAAAAAAAATCTAAAAAGCTAATTTATAGATATTGATAAAAAAGATTCTAAGATTTTTAGATTTAAAAGCCAAAGATCTAGAATAGCACATACAATTTCAAAGAACAAATTTGGAGGACTCATACTACCTGTTTTCAAGACTCGTTCTAAATATACATTAATTAAGACAGTATGGCATTGATGGAAATGGAATAAAGAACACAAAAACAGACCCATACAAATATAGTCTACGGGGGCCAGTAGATGACATAACAGTTACATTACTTGACTTCCACATGATCAACAACGGTTTGAATTCCGGACCTGGTAGCTTGAAAAGGACACTGGGCATGTGTGTGTGCATGCTCAAGATCCTGGGAAGACAAAGGAAGAGAAGGGATTATGGTGTGGCCATCCCCCCTGAAGAGTGATTCCTCACCTTCCCTTTCACTGTCTCTGTCTCTTTCTGGGACCACATGCACCTTAAGACAAAAATCTCTTGAAAACAAATAAACATAGTTTACCAATCTCTGTCAAAGGAACAAATGCAATTCAATGGAAAAAAGTTATGTTCAATAAATGGCAGCTCTAAATATCAGACATAGATAAACTTGACAACCTTTATGAAAGTATACTCATAATAATAGACCAGAGACATAATGTAAAACACAAAACTATAATACTTCCAAGAGAAAACACAGGAGATTTCTAGATGCTTTTGGCCTTCAATTTTTTGGATATAACACTAAAAATGTAATCAAAGTAAGAGAGAAAAAGAATCTTCTGGACTTTGTTAAAAGTAAAAACTTATAAAGAGACATTATAAAGAGAATGAAATGAATAGTCAAAGACTGTGAGAAATATGCAAAAGACATATATCACTAAAGGAGTTGATCCAAAATATGCAAATCACCTTAAAATCACACTAGTATAAACAAGTCAATTAAAAATGGGCTAAATATCTGAACAGATGCTTTTTTCAAAGAAGATGTGCAGATGGCAAGTAAGCGTAAGAATTATCAATATCATCTGCTATTAAAAATTGCAAATAAAAACAATGAGATACTGCTGTTCATTTGTTAGAATGGCTAAAATACTAAAAAATAACAGGAAATGGTGATACCAATTGCTGGAAGGATTTTGAGCAACAGGAACTCTCTCATTTGCTGCTTTTAGAAGGATAATGATATGGGCATTTCAGAATATAATTTGGAAGTTTCTAACAAAGTTAAACATAGTCTTACCATAAAACCCAGCAATATACTCCTGGGATTAATGCAACTGATCTGAAAAACTTACGATATACAGAAACCTGAATGTCTGTTTACAGAAGCTTTATTAACAATCATCAAGAAGTGGAAACAATGAAGATGGCCTTAAATATATAAATTAATAAGCAAATGGTGGTTTGTCAGTAGAATGGAAACTATTCAGTGATAGAATGAAATAAACTATTAAGCAATAATATTGAAGACATGGATTAACCTTAAGTGCACATTTCTAAGTGGAAGAAGTGAGTCTAAAAAGCCTACAAAGTACAAAATTTCAGTTACATGAGATTCTGAAAGGATAGTTAAACGCAATAAAAAGACAGTAAAAATGCAATAAAAAGACTAGTGCATGCTAGTTTGAGGTACAAGCATAATTCTTTACTCCTTCAGTGCTGATTTTGCAAAATGACATCCTCCCAAAGAATACAATTTGGAAAGAGATAAAAGTAACTTTACTTCAGAGGAGCCAACAAACATTATGTAAACCAGATGCTCAAGGCCAACATTGACAGCAATAAGGCATGTTGGTAGTAGGTACCTTTATATGATGTGATGAAAAGGACACTTGACCTTTGTGACCTTCCTTACGGAAACTTGTAATCTCAGACTAATCATAAAATAAAACAAATAAAACCAGGAAAACAAACAAACAAACAAATCAGACAAATCCTGAAGGAGTGACATTCTACAAAGTACTTGCCAACTATTCTTCAAAACTGTCAAGGTTACCAAAAACAAGGAGAGGCAAAAAAATGCCTATGATAATTAATCTCAATACGGCATCCTGGGTGAGATTTTGGAGCCAACAATAGGCATTTGTCAGAAGGTAAGGAAATCTGAAAGAGGAATGGATTTAGTTAATAATAATGTGTCAATATTTGTTCATTAATTGTGAAAAATATACCATATAATGTAAGATGTTACTAATAGGGGAAACTAGGAATAGGGATATATGTATTCTGAAAGCTTATTTAAAAAAATAAATAAATAAAAACCAAACTACTAGAATTGTCATGACAATCCTGCCTCTGCTTTCATATCATCATGCACAGCTCCACTGCTAAGAAATATAGGCTTAATTAAACAGCTCTTTTGTTAATGAAAAGAGGAAAGGAAATACCTCAGATCGAGATAGAGGAAGTGACTTTAAACTACCCAGTTTTCCCTTTCAGAAGTGTCCAATTCAAATGTTCTTTGACAGACTTTGTTTTATTACATCCGAAAGAGTTTTCATACTTCTTATATTTGTGCCAAAATTAAGATGCCAGAAATATCCATTTCAAAGGAAAAGGAAGTGGCTACTCAGATTGTTACATAAAGATTTGTGCTCCACAGAAACAGAGAAATGATCCAGACAGAAGCTAAAAGTTAGATGAAAGTTGATGACAACAATTTCTTAAGAAGCCTTAGAAAATAACTTGAAATTCACAGTGGGTACTTTCTGTTTTCTTGCTTGCTGGGAGAGAAATAGAAGCAAAATATCAGGTACAAATGTTTCTAAGGATATAGATTCACGCAATGAAAATACTGCTTCAAACAAATTCTTTTTAAGGAAAATCATCATCCCTCCAAATCAATTTGTTTAGAAAATTGTTTCCTGTTCAGTGTAAAGCAAGGAGTATTTCATAGATCTTTCTATAGATAGAATGAACCAGAAATTTGAGAAACTGCATATTGTATTTAAAAATAATAACAGTTATTTATTAATACATAAAATATGGCAGGCATTACTCAAAATGTTTCACGTGGGTTATCTTATTTGACTGCTAAAATCACCTTGTGAGGTAAATGGTACTATTATAGTTCCCATTTTACAAGAAAACTAATATGTGAGAATCTCAGTTGCTTCTCTGGTAAGTGTTAAGTGTGTGATTAGAACCCAGAAATAGGTACTTCACCTTGCTCAGACCCACTTCATGACACTGTCTCCTCGTCCTAAGACTACTTAGCCTAAAGAAACTTTTAGTTGTCAACAGGATTCTGTTACATCAGTACTATTTTATTTCCTCAAGTTCTAAAAAATAGATATACATGTAAGTATGAAGATTTGATGTGACAAAAGTATAAAGACAGGTCCAGCCCTATGGGTTAGTGGTTAAGGGAGCCAGCTCTTACATTACTGGCTGCAGTTTGAATTCCAGCCCTGGCAACCTGGAAAACACACTGCATGCATGTGCATGTGTACCCCAAGTCCTGAAGGGCTGGAGAAAAGGAGAAGAAAAAAGGAGATGAAAGTTCTCTACTCAGGAATAAATCTATCTAAAGCTTAGTCACACTTAGGAGAATTTTAATGCCACCTTGGTTAATATAAATTTATTTTATTCACATTTTTATTGTGATTTCTGATTTACATATACTTGTTATACATCTTAGTGGGTTGTTCAAGACATCCACACGGTGTGTAGTATCTAGACATACTAATTTTATTTGACGTTGAACATTATATTATATTGTGTTTGAAGTATATATTGAATTGTCAATGACCATTTTTTTACTCTGTTGTTCTTCACCATATCACAACCTACTTCACTTAAAATACGCCTTATTCTTTTTTTTTTTGGAGAGGTTTTTCGCTATAGGGCACGTGCGCTCGCCAGACAGACAGAGAGAAACATAGAGACAGAAAGCGAGAAATCACCCCCCAGGGTGGATGGGCACGCCGCAATCCCTTCTCCTCCATTCTCCTCTCGGGATCTTGGGCACACACACACACACACCCGGCGTGAGTTTTAAGCCACTGGGTCCGGGACGCGAACCACGGTCGACTACATGGGAGTCCAGTGACATAGCCATTACGCTAATTGCTAGTTCCCAAGATACTCCTTATTTTTGTATGGGAAGAATGAAAGAATTGGTATAGTTGAAATGTTGATGCTACGAAATTAATATTCAATGCAATTTCTATCAAAATACACTGACTTTCTACATAGAAATAGAAAAAAAAACATAAAATTTGCCTGCAATCAAAAAAGACCCAAATTGCCAAAGCAATACTATATAAAAAAGAATAAAGGTGAAGACATCTTACTATCTGACTTCAAAATACACTACAAATGAATAATAATAAAAACAGCATAGCACTGTCACAAAAAATAGACACACAAACCAAAGAAACAGAACAGAGAATCCAGAAATAAACCAAACAATATACCTCTGATTTTCTGACAAATGTCCTAAAAGAGAGTCTTTTCAATAAATGATTCTGGGAAAACTGAGTATGCCCCTGCAGAAGAATGACTCTAGACCAAATTATTGTACATTTCATGAATGCCTTCTGCTCATTTACAACTGTTTTGTCTTTGTACAAATTGTTCTGTGTGAAAATCTATCCTTCTTTGCTTTTCTGACAATTTCCTTATTTTATTGCAAGAACTTGCTCCATGTTACCTCTTCTGTGAAACACACACACACTGATCATTTCTTACAGCATTTCTCTGGACTACCTTCTTAAAGCATAAATTTCATTTTCTTCAGTAAGCATATTCTGGTACTTTCAAAAAGTTGTAGTCTCTTTTTCTTTTTGAACACTTTATAAACCAAAAAATGTCTTCTTATTTAATGCATTTGCATTATTTTATTATTTATACCTACCTCTTCTACTGTTTCTCATACATCAAATACATCCATATCAGACTATATCCCCACTCACGATACAGTGGTTGAAAGTAAATAAGCACTCAGAATATTTTTAAATTGCACAATTAAGAGAAATTTTACATGACATTAATATTTTTTTGAAAGATTTTTGCAATATGGCACATGCGCTCACCACAGAGACAGATACAAGAAATAACCCTTCAGGGGGATGGTCACACCACAATCCCTTCTCCAATCTCCTCTCTGGATTTTGGGAATGAATGCACATGTGCCCAGTGTGAGTTTGAAGCTGCCAGATCCAGGACTTGAAGCATGGTCAACCATTTGGGAGTCCAACAACATAACCATCATGCTATATCTGCTAGCCCCGACATTAAAATTTTTAATAATATATCTCTCTTTGGTCTTCTCTCTGAATAACTTAAATTCATTCATCTTGTGAAGAATCCATCTGTAACATAATTTCTGGCAGGTGGCTTCTGATTATTTAATAAATAAATAAATAAAGATAATTTCTAATTCAAAATTATTATTTTCTAGGGAACCAGCAGTTAGCGTAATGGCTATGTCGCTGGACTCCCACGTAGTTGACCGCGGTTTGCGTCCCGGACCCGGTGGCTTGAAACTCACGCCGGGTGCGTGTGCGTGCGTGCCCAAGATCCCGAGAGGAGAATGGAGGAGAAGGGATTGCGGCGTGACCATCCCCCCTGGGGGGTGATTTCTCGCTTTCTGTCTCTATGTCTCTCTCTGTCTGTCTGGCGAGTGCACGCGCCCTACAGTGAAAATCTCTCAAAAAAATTATTTTCTAGAAAAATAAAAATCTCTTATCAAAATTGTTAATATTATACTAAAGTCTCTAAGTTTACCTAAATATTAAAGACCTTGGTTCCTACACAATAATTATGTTCAATATTCTTCAACTGTTTGTCTTAAACAAATGAGTACCTCTTTTTCTTTCTTTTTTCTTTTTTTTTTAATTCCAGAGGATACACATGTATGTGTTCAAACATGCAAAAGAGGGAGAGAAAAAGAGAGTGCACCCCCAAATGGGGCCCAGTCACACCACAATTCTTTTTACTCCAATTCTCCATCCCATCAGGATCCTGGCACACATGAGTCCCTGGAATTTTTTTCGAGTCACTGGAATAGGTAGTTGAACCCTAGTTGGCCACATGGTATCCAGCTTTCCTGTACAGTGCTTAGCAACTGCACTATGGGGTGAACCTGGCTAACTCTTTTCTACATGATCGTATTCCTTTCTTCTAGAACCAGAAACTCTAATTTGAAAAAACTAGTTTGGATTTAACAACTCAAGCAGTCCACTGGGACACTAAAAATCTTAATACAGAATAATTGTTTTCTTCTGGGAAATTCTACACTTACGAATTTAATTTCTACTAAACTGTATTTTCCTACTCTTTTTCCAAATTTTACATTATTTGAAAAATTCTTATTTATATTTAATTATACATTTTCATGGCATACAATATATATTTTTTTCAAATAATGAATTCAGTGTGTGTGAATCAAATGAAGGAGATTACCACATATATTGTTTTTTAAAAAGAGCTTTACATCCATGTGTTTGTTAAATGCTTTTTTTTCTGAGCCCCACTCATCAACCCACCGATATTCACTTCCCCAAAATAAAGTTTCTGGTTTCTTCATTTATCATTTCTATTACTTTGTTTTAAAATCTTTCAGTTTTTCCAAGTGTTCAGATGTTTGGTATGTACTGAGCTGGGATATACAGTGTTTATTCTCCAAGGTCTGGATTATTCTACTTAGTATTAAAACTTATATATCTTATATATTCATTAACTTTGTGCCAAATGGCAGTCTCACTGTTCTATATGGCTGAGTAGTATTCCATGGTATATATGTGCCATCTTTTATCAATCCAGTAGTCAGTTGCTGAGCACTTAGACTGATTCTGTGTCTTAGCAGTTATGAATAATTCTGCAATAAACAGCCATGTAAGAATCTTTATGACTGTTTTCCTGCTCTTTGGGTAGATACAAAGGATTGGGATTATTGGGTCATATAGTAGTTTAATTTAGATTTTTTTTCTTAAGTTCTGCTATGGATCATATGTGATTGCTGGGAGGTTACAGAGAGAGAGGAAAAATGAGAACTTGCCTCACAAGGAAATGGCCATGATGCAATCCCTTCTCCATTCTTCTCTTCAGATTTTAGGCATGCATGCACACATACCCAGTGTGTTTTTCAAGCCATTGGTTCTAGGACTCAAACTGTGCAGCTAATCATGTGGGATCAGCAGTCTTAATCACTGTGCCACCAGCTGGCTCCTATTTGTAAATATTTTAGAAACTTAAACATTGTTTTCCTCAGTGACTGCACTAATTTACATGATCGCAAACACTGTAAGAGGGTTCTCCTTTCATCACTGCCATACCAGCACTCGTTTTTTTTAAAATCATAATTATTATAATGAGTTAAATGATAACTCATTGTGGTTTTGATTTGTATTTACTTTATGATAGATGTTGAAGATTTTTTTCATGTCTTTGACCATTTGTATATCTTTCTTTGAGCGTCTGTTCAGCTTATTTACCCATTTTATTTTATTTTATTTTTTTGGAGAGGCTTTTGCTATAGGGCACATGTGCTCGCCGGAAAGACAGAAAGAGACAAAGAGACAGAAAGTGAGAAATCACCCCCCAGTGGGGATAGTAACGTTGCAATCCCTTCTCCTCCATTCTCCTCTTGGGATCTTGGGTATGCATGCACACGTGACCAGTGTGAGTTTAAGCCACTGGGTCCAGGACTCGAACTGAGGTCACCTACGTGGGAGTCCAGCGACATACCCATTATGCTAACTGCTGATCCCTATTTACCCATTTTTAAATAGGATTGTATCATTATTTTGAGGGGTGAGCTGCTTGAGTTCCCTATATATTCTAGTTATCATTCTCTTATCTGAAGCACAGAGATGGAAAGTGAGAAAGCAAATCACCAGATCCAGGACTCAAACCACACTTGGCCATGTGGGAGTTCCGTGCTCTTAACCACCACGCCACCTGCCAGCACCAATTTTTGTCTTAAAGTCTGTTCTATCTGATATCAGTATCATGACTTCAAACTTTTTTGGTTTCTGTTTGCATGAAATGACTTTTTCCAGTCCTTCACTTTTAAAAACATGTATGTCTTTATCAAGGAGATGTATTTCTTATAAACAGCATGTACAACACTCCTGTTGTTTTGTTTTCTTCTTTTTGTTGTTTTTGTTTGTTCAATGTTTTTAATCCATTCAGTCAACCTAGGTCACTTAACTGGGTGATTTAATCCCAAAACTTTATGTATTATTATTGATATCCATGGATTTATCTCTGCCATTTTGTTTTCTTAAGTGTCTTGTGCTTTCTTACTTCTAATTGCCCTCTTTTCATTTTCTTGATAGTATTCCCTAAACTATTTCTTAAAAAGCTAGACTAGCGTTGGTAAATTCTTTCAGTTTTTATCTGAGAATGATTTTATTTCTCCTTAGCATTTGAAAGATAATCTTACTAGAAATAATGTTCTTGGCTAAAATTGTTTTTCTTTCAGAATTTTGAATATATTTTTTCCATTCCTTAGTTACCTCCATTGTTTCTATTGAAAGGTCTGAGGACAGTCTCATGGGATATCCTTTGTAAGTAACTTGTTTCTCTCTCTCCATTTTAGGATGTTGCCTTGTTTTGGACTTTTGCCAATTTGGATATGATATATCTTAAAGAGAATTTTATGTTGAATGTATTAGGTATTCTTTGTATTTCCTGGATCTACCATCTGCATGTCTCTCTTGATTTGGAGTTTTTAGAGAATATTTCACAAAAGAAATATTCTATGCCTTTACCCATTTCTTTGACTTTTGGAATAGCCATTAGCAGATACTGAGCCACTTAATGATGTCTAAAATTTCCTGTATGTTGTCCTCATTTTTTTAAAAGATGTTTTTGCTATAGGACACATGCACTTGCCAGAAAGACAGAGAAAGACAGAGAGATAGAAAGTGAGAAATCATCCCGTTGGGGGTATTGGCATGCCACGGTCCCTTCTCCTTCACTCTCCTCTCAGGATCTTGGGCACTCAGGCACATGTGTCCAGCATGAGTTTAAGCTGCTGGGTCAGGGACTCAAACCACAGTTGACTACGTGGAAGTCCAGTGATGTAACCATTAAGCTATTTGCTGACCTTTGTCCTAATTTTTAATGGTTAGTTTTTCTTTCATTCTCTTTCTTCCTTCCTTTCTTTCTTCCTTCCTTTCTTTCTTTCTTTCTTTCTTTCTTTCTTTCTTTCTTTCTTTCTTTCTTTCTTTCTTTTTTCTTTTTCTTTTTTGCATCTTGAACTAAATTAGAGGCTTTGTATTCAAGCTCAAAGATTCTTCCTTCTGCATAGTCTAATATTTTTTAATACTGATTTTGATTTCCTGTATTGTATTCTTTATTTCCAGAAGTTCTGTTGTATTATTATGATGACGGTCTCTTTTTCTTTTTTTGAGAGAGTTTTGCTATACAGTGCATGAGCTCATCAGAGAGACAGAAGTAGAGACAAAAAGTAAGAAATTCCCCTGCGGGGATAGCCACACCATAATCCATTCTCCTCCATCTTCCTCTTAGGATTTTGGGCATGCATGCACATGTACCTGGCATGAGTTTTATTCCTCCAAGTCTAGGACTCGAATGGTGGTCAACTACGTGGGAGTCCAATTCCATAACCATTATGCCATCCGCTGGTCCTGGGTGCCGTCTCTTTATGGAGTTCCACCTTAATGCATTGGAATGACTTTCTCTCTGGTGGAATTGTTTGTTCTTTTTTATCTCTGAACTTTGATAGGATCTATATTCTGAATTCTTTTTTGAATGTTTCTGTGATGTTCTGTAGTTTCGGTGGAGAGTTACTCTGCTTCTTTGGAGGAGAGATAAATTCTTGTTTTTTCATACTCCTAATGTCTCTGCATTTTAAAGTTTCTGCTGGAGTACTCACTTCTTCCTCATTTTTAGAGTAGATTCTGTAATTTTTGAGGGCAAGATAACTCCTAAGTCCCAACCCAAGTTTGCTCCTGGCAAAGTGTTCCAGGAAGGGCTGGAAGTCAGCCAGGTCAACCAGATTAGAGCAGACCTTGCAAAGCTTTTGTGTGAGAACCTGAGGCATAGCAACTCTTCAGACCCACATGTAGTCCTGGCAAGGTGGCCAGGAGGGCCCAGAGTTAAGCCTATCTGTGAAACCCTAGATGCAGGTTCTGAGAAGCCTGTATGTAAAATATAAGAGTGGCACTTTTCTCTAGGCCTGAAATGTGATTCTGTGAAGGTGATCAATGAGGAGGAGAGGCAGGGTAGTCCTTAAGTCCTGGGTATGGCCCTGGCAAGATATTCCAGGAGGGTTCAAGGGCCAATGTGCTGTTCTGGTCCAAGCTGAGTTTATGTACCTGTTTCTAGTTTATAGAAACATGGACCTTCTAGATATGAGTGTAGCTTTGGTGATATTATCCACGAGGGACCGCAGTCAAGTCCATCTGAGACACATGAAACATGCTCTGTGAGGCCAATGTGGAACACTCAAAGATAGATGTGGGCCTGGACAGATCACTGATGAGGGGCCAGAGTCAGAGGCCCTCATCAGAGTCTATAACTTACAGAGTTTGAGGATTCAGGAAGGCTGACTAGATTCAAGTCAATACCTACTAGGAGTTAGGTTGCTAATTCTATTGGATCATCAGAAAAGTCATGACACATTTTTTGCATAGAAAAACATGGAAAAACATATCATGACTTTTCAGACCACCCAAGAGGATCAGGAAGGAGGTAGGTGGGGAATGCCTTGTCCTCTCTATTCTGGCCTATAGGGAGCTTCTTTGGTATCCTCTTAACAGACGTCCCCCCATTTCCTTTATCCAACCTTGCAGTTCAGGGAGATCCAGAAGAGCTGCACTGTGTGTGGCATCAGCTAGAATCTGTAGCCACTGCTCAGAACTTGAATCCGAAAAGGAGAGTTCAGACCTCCACTGCCTGGCAAGCAGGGAAAATGTTCAAATTCCACAGTCTGTTGGGATGGGGTGCTCTCTTTTGTGTCCTCTGCTCCCACTGAGATATGGAGTCTTAATGTAAATGGAGCTTTACCTACTGGTTTGCTCACAAGACAGTGCAGCACTCTTATAGCATGGGGTGGGAGCAGGATGAAAGGTCTGATTTTTATCTCCAAAGTTGCATTCTCACACACTTCTCTATTGTGTGTGTTAGCTTCACACTTCCTCAATCTTTTGCATGTGGGGAGAGCCGGAATCCACAGTGGGAGCTGGAGTTCAGAGTTTCAGAGAAGAGCTTCTTTCACCTTCTCTCCCAGAGAGGTGGGGAAGCTCTTTTTGAACCTCACTAGCTTCAGAAGTTTGACTTCCTTTACTTTTTCAAGTAAAAATGATGTGTTCCAAAAGGTCCTTTCGTCTTTTTCTTGAATTTTGTCCATTTTTCCTCACTCTATGGACTGTTTAGGCATATATTCAGTCCTTTTTAAAAATTTTTTCACTGTTCTTCCCAGAGAGACACTAGGGTAGGCATTTATAGTTGGCCATCTTGATCAAAATTCTCTATTATGCTATTATTAAAAAGCTATGAAAACTTTTGTTTTTCAGTCTACTATCTTTTTGATTAATTATCAAAATTTAACTTAACAAGCTGCTTAATTCAAACTTTATCTGCTTACTTTCTTCTATAATATTCTTTAGTAATTTATAATCCTCATTTCTCATTTCAGGAACAATACAAAATGCATTCTCTCTTCAATCTCATGATTTATGAACAAAATTTGAAACCAAAACTAAGAACTTTCTCAAAGCATAACCTTCTAATACGACTGTGATTATGTAACTACCAGCATGGAGACTAATATGATTGAGTCTCCATCTAGTCTTCTCTGTGTGGACTCAGATCTCTTTGGAAAGAAACAGTAAAACGTAATAAACAGAGTGTAGACAAAGTCATTATCAAACCATCTGATCAAAAAGCCATCATTAGAATGTGCTTTAACATTTCATGTTTCAGTTACTCCTAAACAGGAATGTCAACAAATAGGAGAGGCAGACAAAATATGGATAAATCCATTTTCCTTACTGAACCATGTCTTTCCATATTCAAATAAGAAACAAAAGGCAAATATCAATTTCAAGCTATTGTTCAGAATTTTAATTCTCAGATTCATTGAACTTTCCACTATTCTTAGCAATCATATAAGCCCATTAGAGGTGACATTTCCAGAGAGAAGGGAGAGGACAAAATCTTGAGTTACTGAGAATAAATTTGAAGTGACAGAAAATACTGAAATAAATTAGTTTAATGTGAATGGCCTCTGATTATATCTGTAGCAACACAGGAATGCATGATTTTATAACACCTAGTAGAAATGCCATCAGATAGGGCTGGCAGGTGACGTGGTGGTTGGGGTGCTGGACTCCCACATGTTCAACTGTGATTTAAGTCCCGGACCTGGCAACTTGCTTTCTCACTTTTCCTTTCTCTTTCTCTTTCTCTCCCTCACACTCACTCTCACTCAGTCCTTGCTGATCAAATTAAAAATAAAGCTAAATTAATTAATTAATTTAAAAATGCCATCAGAAGGACCAGCAGTTAGTGTAATGGCTATGTTGCTGGACTCCCATGTAGTTGACCACAGTTTGTGTCCCAGACCCGGTGGCTTAAAACTCATGCCGGGCACATGTGCATGCGTGCCCAAGATCCCAAGAGGAGAACAGAGGAGAAGGGATTGCAGTGTGGCCATCCCCCCTGGGGGTGTGATTTCTCGCTTTCTGTCTCTCTGTCTCTATCTGTCTGTCTGGCGAGTGCACGCGCCCTATAGCAAAAACCTCTCAAAAAAAAAAAAAGCCATCAGAAAGCATTGAATGCTTATCTTCTACAAGCCACCTTGGTAATTGAGTTTATTATGAGAGTTTAAAATGTACATAAGAAAAACAACAAAGTCAATAAGCACAAGTACATACACTATGTTCTTGAGACATCGTAAATTTTGGGATGACTGGGACCATTCTTAGATGGGGTTATCATTAAATTTACCTTTGGTGACACCTCTTTATTTAATGCAGTATAATACTTCTAATGTAATGTTTATATCTTCTGTTAAAAGAAAGAGTCCCAGAAGACAAACAAAGGCTGAATTCATGTACCATGATATTTTTATAGTATTACAAAGTATCAAAGCACATGTCTAATTCATGTGTGATTTCACACATCAGTAAGAAAGGATTATTTGTAAATGAAATATTATATTTAGAATCAACCTCTCACAAGACATACACTGTTAAGAAAGTTGCATTTTAACAGTAGTTCCTCTCTTCTAGCATCATTTGAATACACATTTGGGGAACACTTTGTATCACTATTAGCATAACCATCTAGTACAAATTGAGACTTAAACAGAAAAGAAAAAAATTGCTAAGGTCAAAATTAACGCCTGACTATAGAATTTAGAATTGTGATTTTAAAAAAATGTGTAGTTTTAATTGTCCATCTCAGATAACTACATATTGATTTCTCATTATAAGGTATGTACGCACGTTGGAGAAAAGGTGGTGTCAACATTCATGTCTAAATCTTCATTAAATAGCTATATTTCCTATTATGGTGTAGAAAATGGGTTGTTCTCCCAAAATTTCATATTGTAGAATTTATGGTGGGAGGTAGTAAGGCCTATTGGGCAGTGATTGGATCATGGTAATTGAATTATTGAGGCAAACTCTGATGCATAGAGACATAGATATCTCTGGAGACTCGGTGAGTTCTAACTCTTGTGATAAAGTGTGAGTTCTCATAAGAGCTATAAGAGAAAAAAGAGAGCTTCCCATAGCTCACTTTCTCTGCAGGCACCTGCCATTCTCTGTGCTTCCAATAGCCATGTTGTAGGACAGTCTGATACCAGGCCGACACCTTCAAACTTTCTAGCCCCCAGCACTGTGAGTCAATAAATCCTACTGCTTTACAAATCATCCAGTCTTAGGTATTAAAGAAATGTTAGCAACACAATAACAGACTAAGACATTATTCTAGAAGTGGAGCTGCAGAGATGAGAACTATGCTTAGCTCTCGAGGAGCTTTTAGGCTTCACTGAGTTATCATTCACTTTCTTTTTTTGTTTGTTTCTTTTTTTGTAGAGGTTTTTGCTATTGGGTGCGTATGCTCGCCAGAAAGACAGAGAGACAGAGAGATAGAAAGCAAGAAATCACCCCCCTGGGGGGATGGCCATGCCACAGTCCCTTCTCCTCCATTCTCCTCTAGGGATCTTGGGCATGTATGCACACGCGCCCGGCCTGAGTTTAAGCCACCAGGTCCAGAACTTGAACCGTGGTTGACTACATGGGAGTTCAGGGATATAGTCATTATGCTCACTGCTGGTCACCCATTCACTTTCTTGAGTGAATGGTAATCTATACTCTTGCTCATAGTATCTTCTAGTAATCTTTTCCCTTTTGCTTTTTTCTAATATACATGAGGCTTAGAAAGTCTAGAAAGCAATATAAAATTCTCTATATTTTCAAAATATACAAATTTATTTAGTTGTCTTATTTGAAAACTTTGATTAAATAGATTCACAATGTTGCAATCCCACTGATTACTCCTTTCTTTGAATATCTGACATAATCTTTTCCTTCATTATTCATTTAGTAATTATCTGAAAGGCTGGGTAGCCCCATAATAAAAAATGCAGGCTTCCAAATTAGGAACCTGGGGTTTGTCTCTGGACGGCATGAATCTCTTAGTTGTGTAAAATTATATGAAATGTTTAGATTCATCATTTGGGAAATTGGCACATACTTTATAAACTTGCTTAAGATAACTGTATAAAGTAATACGTGTTGGGCTGGCAGGTGGCGTGATGGTTAAGAGTGCTGGACTCCCACATAGCTGATTATGGTGTGAGTCCCAGAACTGGTGGCTTCATTTCTCTCTCTCTCTATCTTGCTCTCTCCTCTCTCTCTCTCTCTCTCACTGTGTCCCTCTCTGGTGAAATTAAAATAAATACATAAAGTTAAATGAAATAATTCTTAAAAAAATTTTAAAAACATTAAAAAATTAATACATATAATATTTTTAATGCAAAAGTAAAGATGTGAAAGTATGCCCCAAACTACAGAGAATGACAATGTAGTTTATTGCCAAACCTATAGTTTAGGCAGTGAAATAAGAACAATATTAATAAGTACATTGAGACAATGGGTATAAATCAGAACAACCTAGGGCAAATATAAAAGCAGGTCAATCTAATAAAACACTTCCTTATAGACAGTATCAGAAGCACAATTCTCAAATAAAGTTAATAAAATTAATAAATGAGAGAAATTTACTTTTTTAAAAAAGATTTTTGCGATATGATGAATGTACTTTTTTTTTTTTTCTTCTTTTTAAGATTTCTGCCATAGGGTGAGAAGGGAGAGAGAGAGGGAAAGTGAGACGTCATCCTTCAGGGCCGTGGTCATGCACAATCCCTTCTCTATTCTCCATTCAAGATTTGAGCAGGCACATACATACACCTAGCATTTTTTAAAAATTATTTAGAGAGATTTTTGACATAGGGCACGTGCACTCACTGGAAAGTCAGAAGAGATGGAGAGATAGACAAAAAGCAAGAAATCACCCTCCATGGGGGATGGCCATGCCACACTCCCTTTTCCCCCTTTCTCCTCTCGGAATTTTAGGCACATATGCACACGCACCCAGCCTGAGTTTTAAGCCAACAGATTCAGGGCTTAAACTTCAGTCAATTACATGGGAGTCCAACGACATAACCATTATGCTACCTGCTGGTTCCACCTACCTTGTTTTTTAAGCTATCAGGTCCAGGACTCAAACCAGAGTCTACCATGTATGTCCAAAGCCTTAACCACCATGCCATCTGCAGGCCCAGTAAAAGAAGGTTTTCAAACAGCTTACTTTAATATGGATGACAAAGAAAAATGTCTAATATTTTGAAATGTCAGAAATTACCATGATTACTTTCTACTACCTGAAGACACATGTACTAAACAGGGAGAGAGAGAGAAATTCCAAATGGGACATGGTCACACTGCAATCCTTTTTTAAAAATTTTTTAAGAGGTTTTTTGCTATAGGGTGTATGCACTTGCCAGAAAGATAGAGACAAAGAGACCGAAAGCGAGAAATCATCCCCCAAGGGGGATGGCCACGCTGCTGTTCCTTCTCCCCCATTCTCCTCTGGGATCTTGGGCATGCACGCACACCCACCCGGCGTGAGTTTTAGCCACCGGGTCCTGGACTCGAACTGCGGTTGACTACATGGGGGTCCAGTGACATAGCCATTGCACCAACTGCTGGTTCCCAAATGTAATAGTTAATTTTACTTCCAGAGAATGTGATTTTCCTGAACAAGAGAGGCAAGAATCAATGTCATACTGTCCCAGATTCTCTCATCTGAAAATAACCAAGCTGTTACTACAGGTAAATTAATTTCACTTTTCCCTTTTCTAGTACAAGGAGTTTTAATTTTTATTGCAGTGAAAGACTTATGTATTTTATGTAGATGTCATGTAGTGCATGTTCTCACTAACACTTGATGCATTATAAAGAAATTAATACAATGTTTAGTCACAGTTTGCTAATAACTTTCTTAAAGAGAGTCTTCTTCCTTTACAAAGAGGTCACTATCTTCCTTTACTTCACATTTAATGAATAGGTTGTGGGAAGCTATTAGTCTACCAAGTAAGTTATGCAAATGATGATTTATTAATTTTAAAAGATCCTAGGTAAATACTTTCTCAACCACATTCAATTACCCACTCTGATTCTTAAAATATAGACTGCATTACTTTGATATATTTTTAAAGATTCTTACTCTTGGGAACCAGCAGTTAGCGTAATGGCTATGTCGCTGGACTCCCACGTAGTCGACCGCGGTTCGTGTCCTGGACCCGGTGGCTTAAAACGCACGCCGGGCGCGTGTGCGTGCGTGCCCAAGATCCCGAGAGGAGAATGGAGGAGAAGGGATTGCGGCGTGACCATCCCCCCTGGGGGGTGATTTCTCGCTTTCTGTCTCTAAGTCTCTCTGTCTGTCTGGCGAGCGCACACGCCCTACAGTGAAAATCTCTCCCCCCCCCAAAAAAAAATATTCTTACTCTTGAATTTTAAGCTAGTTTACTCTTTTTCAGTAGCTAGAGTTCAAGAATATCTATTTTTTTTTTTAATGGGATGGCCCCATGACCTGATGGTTAAGCGAACCAGATCCCACATAGTCAACCATGTGGTTTGAGATACAGAATCAGTGGATTGAAAACTATGCTGCATGTATGTGTGCACATGTTCAAAATGCTGACAGGATGGAGAGATGGTAGAGAAGAACTGACCACCCTTCACTGAGGGATTCTCTCTCTCTCTCTCTGTCTTTGTCTCTTTATGTCAAGTGCATACATTTTTTAGCAATTAAAAAAATAAGAAATAAAATTTTGACTCAATCACTTACTATGTCTGATAAATATCAGGGTTTTTGCTGTTGTGTTCACTGTATTAAACCTTATGTAGGATTCTATTACCTGCATCAACACATCAGCACTTAAAGAGCACCATGTACAGCTCTGAATTGGCATATTACCTTTCTTTCTTTCTTTCTTTCTTTCTTTCTTTCTTTCTTTCTTTCTTTCTTTTAAAGAGAGGAAATTTTGCTATAGGGTGTGTGTGCTCCCCAGAGAGAGAGAGAGATAGAAAGTGAGAAATTATCCCCCTCCCCAGGAGGGATGGCCATATGTCAATTTTTTTCTCCTCCACTCTCCTCTTGTGACCTTGGGTATGCATGCACATGCGCCCAGAGTGAGTTTCAAGCTGTTGGGTCTGGAATTCAAATTGCCATTGGCCATGTGGGAGTCTAACAACATAAGAATTATGCCAGCTGCTGGTCCCATATTATTCTTTTAATGTTTTATTCAGAAACATCAACTTTTCCTTTTTACCTTGTAACATAGGTCTTACCAAAATTGTATAGGGGAAAAAAATTAGAAATTACATGATAATAATAATAAAACTGAGTAGTTTTAGTATGACAATATGATTATTAGAAAACTGAGTAGTTTTTATTATAATATCCACTCATGATATAAGAAATTAGCCAATAATTACTCTGAAAAGAAACATCTCAGTATGTTATCCATTATTGGCCATTTATGTAAAAAACATGAAGGTACTTTTAAGTATCTTGAAAGATACACTTTTAAAACACACTTATATAAGTAATACCTTATTGTCTACAAATAACTTAATTACAACTACAATTATAAATGGTGTGCATTGTTAAATATAAAATTATAAACCCAACAGCAGTTGTGCAAGTGAGAGTGTTCTATTGTGTGATGGCTGAGGACATATGGGTGGGGGGGTCAAGATATAATTTTCAGCTTAACCTAAAGTAGGCCCAGCTTAATGGCATGCACCTGTGATTCTAGCTGACTGGGAGGCTGGGCTGGAAGAATCACAATATTTTGACACCCTGTCAAAAATCTCTCTCTCCATCTCCCACATCTCCTCATACAGATATTTATAATTAACTCATTTATATATAATCTAGATTTTTTAAAAACTTTAAAACATTTTAAATATAAAATACCACATAAAATTCATGGGATGTAGCTAAAGTGAATCTTAGAAGAAACCTGTAAAACTTGAATACATTAAAGAAGAAACCATCCATCTCATGAAATAATGCATTAATTTAAGAGAACAAAAATAAGACAAAAAATGAATTAATGAAAGGAGAGACAATGGGCCAACTGGTTGTATGGTGGTTATGACTGGCTAGCATATGGCCCACTGAACAGTCTAAGTCCTGGATCCAGTGGCTTGAGAAACACACTGTCATGTGTATGCCTGTCCTGGAAGGAGTAAGAAAAGGAAGAAAATTGATTGTGGCCTGGTCATCCTCTCTGGGGAGTGTACTCACTTTCCCTTTCTCTCTCTCTCTCTCTGGTGAGCACATGCACCCTCTGGCAAATTGTTTTTTTAAAAAAGAAAAGGTAATAAACAAGTTATTATAGGAAATAACAAAAATAGAAAATGTCTGCGAGATTAAAAAAGCTAAAATTGTTTTTGAGGATAAAAAAACTAGCTTTGCCATCTTACTCTCAAAGGATTGATGTTCTTTGGTCTCTTCTAATGCATGGGTGGAATTTTTCCCTTTTTCTCTTTTATCTTCATTACTCATGTAAAACATGCTGAAAAAAACTCAACAGTATAATTTCTTTATTTCTGAATTACCATTCTTCTATTCATTTAAAAATTCCTATTTAAAATAATAAAATTATAACAATCGATTCTTTTCTATCCCACTTTCCTCTCTTTACTAGAGCTGTACATGCCACTCCCTGCATTTATTAAATTCTTCAGAATAGGTCATTAATATTTCCTATATCTAAATTTCAAATTTATCATGAGAATTAAAAAAAAAATAACTGGAGCCAGCAGATAGTGTAGCAGTTACATCACTGGACTCCCATATGGTCAACTGTGGTTTGAGTCCTGGACCCAGTTGCTTGAAATACATGCTGGGCACATGTGCCTGCATGTCCAAGATCCTGAGAGGAGAATGAAGGAGAAGGGATTGTGATGTAGCCATCCCCTCTAGCGGTGAATTTTCACTTTTCCTCTCACTGTCTCTCTTTCTCTAGAAAGTGCACACACCCTAAGGCAAACAAAAACAAAAACAGAACAAAACAAGAAATCTCACAAGAAAAAGGAACTGTTGAGTACTTCCCCAACAACTTATCTGCAATCTATTCAACTACAGAAACTTAAAAAAAAAAAAAACTTCAGTATGCTGTACTGTGATCACGGCCTCTATTAAGTAACAAACATACATTAAGCCAACAAAAAGTAATGCAAGTAAGGAAACTGAAATACTTTCAGAATATAGGTGTGTGATTACTGAAACTTAAAATTTTAGAGATCAGTTTCATACAATGTGAACTTTAGGCTGTAGTGAAATTAACTTATTAGAATCTAGGTGGTTATTGAGATTATCAGTAACTCTAGCACTTTGTCCCTCCATTTTCTCCAACATTAGCAAATGATTTCTTCCCTTCATTTCTGACCTTGAAGTATCACATAGTATATTATTTGGACCAGTATTCTATCTTCAAATTTCTTTATTATTTTTTCTTTATATATCTTTTAATTGTTCTTTCCACTCTATGTCCATGGTTTAAATATTTATATGTCAATGTTTCTTAATTCCAATCCTTACAAATAAGTGCCAGAATAGAATGTATCACAACCCAGTGGAAGTCTCCAACTTCATAAACTCACAAAGACTCTTAATTAAAATTTTCAACACTGAACTCTTTGTCTTTATGACCAGGTTCCCTGACTTCAGATCTGGAACCCTTTAAATTGTTAGTGGCATAACCACCAACCTTATTTCAAAACAAGAACATAGGAACTTCTTAATTCTTCATTTTTTCCATTGGACTTATCAACTTGTTGAAAAGTAAATCAATTTTTCTTCTAGTTTGATTATGTCTTTCCTCCATTCTCATAACTAATGCTGTATAACATCTCAAATATGAATTACTAAAAAAACTTCTGAACTTTGCTTTTAATTTATACAATTGCATATAACTGATTTAGAGCACAAAACTTAACAGAATGGTATATGAACACAGGTTTATAAACTATTAAAGGTCCTCCTAGAAATATAAATTATATACATACAAATACATTTATGTACACATTATATACAAATATATGTACATTTTACTATAAGTGTCTTACAGGTTTTTTGGTCCTCTCTAACCATAATGGTATTAAAAACTAGGTGCTAATAACATAAGGAACTCAGGAATTTTACAAATACATGGAAATTAAATGCCATAATACTGAGTAACCAATGAAGGAATAAAAAAAATTATAAAAGGGAAACAAGAAATTCTTGAGGCAAGGGCTAGCAGGTGGCATCATGGTTAAAGGTACTGAACTCCCACATGGGGGACCATGCTTTGAATCCCAGACCTGGTGGCTTGCTTGTCACCTTCCCTCTCTCTCTCTCATTCTGTCCCTTTTTAGTCAAAGTTTTAAAATAAATAAATAAGTAAAGTTAAATAAAATAATCCTAAAAAAAATCTTGAGGCAAATGGAAATCCAACTTACTAGAACCTATGAAATACAGCATAAAGCAGTTCTTGGAGGGAAGCTTATAGTAATAAATGCCTATATCAAAAAGAAAAAAAAAACAAATTTCAAAAGCTCTAATTGTGCACTTCAAAGGACCAGGAGAAAAAACTTAAAATAAGTAAAGAGAAAGAAGATAATAATAAAAAATAAGAGCAGAAATAAATCAAATAGTGGCTAGAAAAAATATAAGGAAAAACTTCCTGACACCCCTTGAAAGTATTAATATCAGATTAGATCATGTAGAAGATAAAATTTCTAATCTATAAGACAAAATCTCTAAGTTAGATAAAATCACCAAAAAGCATGGAAAAAATTAAAGATAAAATAAAGGAAATACTAGATACCAGTAAACATTCAAACATTTAAATAGTTGATATCCCGAAGGTGAATAATCTGATAAGGACATTGACAATCTTGTCCATGAAATACTCGCTTTTGGCTTTCTAAAGCTAGAGAAACAGTCAAACATCCAGACATAAGAAATACAAAGGACCCCTAATAGAATCAACCTAAGAAAATCTTCTCCATGGCACGTCATAGCCAGATTGGTCAAATCACAAAGACAAGATTTAAAAAAATGGCAAGAGGTAAACATCAAATTACTTACAAGGGTTATCTTATTAGGTTAACATCAGACCTCTCAAATGAAACAATGTAAGCAAGAAAAAATAGGAGAATACATTGAAAATTTTTAAAGCAATTTCAACCAAAAATACTATACCCAGCAAGATTATGTTTCAAATAGGAAGAAAATATAAACATCGTTCTCAGATAAACAAAACCTGAAAGAATTTACCAACACAAGACCAGCTCTCCAACAAATACTGAAAAGAGTACTATACTAGGAAAACTAAAGAAAGAGAAAAAGACATAAGAGAAAAAAAATTAAGAAAATGGCTAACAACATGGCAGGAATAAGTTTGTAAATATTGATGATAATGTTGAATGTTAATGGTTTACAGTCTACGATTAAAAGACACAGACTGGCTGAATAAATAAAAAGCCAGAAACCCTCTATATGCTGCCCACAAGAATTGCACCTCACAGATAAAGACATACAGAGACTAAAAGGTAAGGGCTGGAATAAGATATTCCATGCAAATGGAAACAGAAAAAAGGCTAGAGTTTTGATACTGATATCAGACAAAATAGGCTTTAAGACAAAAACAGTAAGAAGAGACAAAGAAGGACATTCTATAGTACTAAAAAGGTAATTCACTAAAAAGATAGAACATTTATAAATATGTATGCACCCAACATAGAAACACCCAAATATGTGAAAGAAAGACTATTAGATCTAAAAGGAGACATAGACTGCAATACACTGATCACTGGGAATCGGAACATCCCTCTGTTTCCTTTGGACAGATCATGTAGATAAACAACAATGAGATACAAGATCTAAACACCACAAATCAAATGGACTTGACAGACATCTATAGAACTTTCCACCCAACAACCACAAAATAATACATTTTTCTCACCCCCACAGGAAACCTTTTCAAAGATTGACCACATGATAGAGCATTATACAAGCCTTTACAAATTCCGATGGATAGAAACTATGTCCAGCATCTTCTCTAATCATGATAAAATTAAACTTTAACTTCACAATAAACACTCAAAAATACACAAACAGATGGAAACTAAACAATCTACTCCTGAATGATTTTACAACCACTGAAGAAATTTAAGACTGAAATAAAAATATTTATTGAAACCAATGATAACAAGCACACAAGTCTCCATAACCTATGGGACACAGCAAAAAGCAGTCATAAGAGAGAAGTTCTTAACAATTAGTGAGCATAAGAAAAAGAAAGAAAGATTGCAATAGACAGTCTAACAACATGCCTCACCTGACTGGAAGAATGATGACAACAACAACAACAAAAATATGCCAGGAGAAAAGAAATGATAAAGATTCAAACAGAAATAAATGAGACAGAGAAAAAAGAAGTATATAAGAAGCAAATCAAATCAAAAGCTGGTTCTCTGAGGGAAAAAAAAAAATTGTCACACTGTTAGGTAGACTAAACAAGAAAAACTGAGAAAGGAACCAGATAAATTAAATCAGCAATGAAACAAGCAATATTACAATAGATATAACAAATACAAAAAATCATTAGAGATTATAATGAGTATTATGAATGATTATACATCAACAATACAATATTATACAATACAAAAAACTGGATGCTATGGAGAAATTCCTGGAAAAATATAATCTATCAGGATTGAATCAGGAAAACATAGGAAGCCTGAATAGACCAATAACAAGCAATGAGATTGAATCAGTAGTAAATAGTCTTCCAACAAAGAAAAGCCCAAGTCTCGATGGCTTCACTTCTGAATTCTACAGAACTTTTTGTATTTTTTTTTTTTACCTTAGGGTGTGTGCACTTGCTAGAGAGAGACAGAGACAGTGAGAGGGAATGTGAAAAATCACCCCTACAGGGGGGATAGCCACACCACAAAACCTTTTCCTCCATTCTACTTTCAGGATCTTCGGCACGCACTCACATGCACCCAGTGTGAATTTAAAGCCACGGTGTCTTGGACTCAACTGCAGTTGGCCATGTGGGAGTCCACTGATACCACTATGCCATCTGCCCTCTACAAAGCTTTTAAGTCCTATTCAATTCAAACTACAATCATGTAGGCTTTATTCCAGGGATGTAAAGGTGGTTCAATATACACAAAACCATAAATGTAATACATCATATTAACAGAAGAAAAGCTAAAAAAACATATAATCATATCAAGAGACACAGTAAAAGCATTCAATCATTCGATAAAATACAACCTTGCTTTATGATTCAGACTCTCAACAAAATTAGCATACAGGACATTCCCAACAGGGAACTTTCCCAATACAATAAAAGCCATATTTAAAAATCTGACAGCTAAGATCCTACTGAATGGGATGAGATGCGATGTGTATTTAGTGTTCCACTAAAAACTGGAGCAAGTCAAGGATACCCATTTCCTCCACACCTTTTCAATATAGTACTGGGAGTCCCAGCCAATGCAATCAGACAAGAGAATAAAATAAAACAAAAGGCAAAGAAGAATCGAAATTATCTTTATTTGCAGATGAAATTAGTTTATATATATAATCCAAAAGAATCCTCAAAAAAAAAAAATCCTGGAAGTGATAAATGAATACAGTAAAGTGGCAGGATACAAAATCAACATACAAAAATCTATAGCATTTCTGTACACCAACAATGAATAAACTGAGATAGACTTCTAGAAAGCAATCCCATTCACAATAGTCATAAAAACAATAAAATACCTAGGAATAAAACTAGCCAAAGAAGTCAAAGACCTCTACCAAGAAAACGATAAAAACCTCAAAAAATAGATTAAAAATGATACCAAAAATTTGGAAGATATCCCATGTTCCTAGATTAGAAGAATTAATATAATCAATGTGTCAACCCTACCCAAATTGATTTATAAATTTAATGTAATCTTGATCAAATTATTGAAGATATTCTTCACAGAATTAAAATATAAACTATCATAAAATTGGTCTTGAATGATGAAAGACCCCATATAAACAAAGCAATACTGTGCAAAGTAGAGTAGGAGCTATCTCACTCTCTGACTCCCAAATATATTACAAAACTGATAATCAAAACAGAATAGTACTAGAATAAAAACAGGCATGTAAATCAACATAACAGAATAGAGACCCCAGAAATAACCCCCAAACATACATCCAACAGACTTTTGACAAGGGCACCAATGATTCAGTGGGAAAAAGAAAATTTCTTCAGCAAATGGGTCTGGACAAACTGGTCCAGAAAAATGAAACTGGACCCCTTGTTCTCATCATTAACAAAAATCAGCTCAAAATGAATAAAAAATATAAACATAAAATCTCAAACTACAAAACTACCAATGAAAACACAGGAAAAACTCTTGGAGATGTAGGAGTAGGAAAAGACTTCTTAAATAAGACCTCCAAAGCACCGGCAACCATCCTGAAAATTAACAACTGAGATTACAACAGGATAAAAAGCTTCTGCACAGGAAAAGAAACAATGATTAGAGTGAATTGACAACCCTCAGAATGAGAGAACATATTTGCAAATTCTACCTTAGATAAAGTTCTGATAACCAGAATATACAGGAAACTTACTTGCAAAAAATAATCAATTCACTTAAAAGATGGGCAAATGAACTAAGCATATAACTCTTTGAAGAAGATACATGAACCGTCAAAAAGTATATGAGAAAATGCTTAACATCCCTTATCATAAGGAAAATGCAAATCAAAACCACAATGAGATACCACCTAACCCCAGTTAGAATGGCTAAGATAAATAAATAAATAAATAAATAAAATAAAAAGAGATAAATGCTGTTGCAGCTATGGTAAAGGGGACTAACCCACACTGTGTGGGAATGTAAATTATGACAGACACTAAGGAGAACAATACAGAGGTTCTTAAAAAATTTACAAGCAGAATTATCTTATGATTCTAAAAATCCACTCCTGCATATCTACCTAAAGAAGAGGAATGTACTCACTCAGAAAAACACATGCACATCCATGTTTATTACAGTACTACTCACAATTGCTAAGACATGGAATCAAACCAAAACAAATGAATGAATTCAAAAAATGTGGTACATATACACTATAGAGTACCACTCAGTCATAAAAAACAATGAGACCCTGGCATTTGATAGAAAGTGGATGAATATGGAAGATGCTAAGTATACCACACTATGAAAGAGAAGCATTGCATTTTCTCACTCAAAATATACCGAATGTCTACACTTTATGTCAATAACTGCATGATTGGAAGGTATAAAAATATGGAGAGCACCTGTGGATACTAGAGACAGTGTGAAAAGGTGATGGGCAATGGGGGGGGGGATGAGGAATAGAATCAAGTGGAATAAAAAAAAAGATATACAATGATTTCATGTAAATAGAAAAAAATTTCATGAAACTGGTCTGGGCAAGTGACTTTTTTTTTATTTTTTTGGATAAGATCTCAAAAGCACAGACAAAAAAACAAAACAAAACAAAACAAAAAAAACCAGGATTGCATCAAACTAAATATACAAAATGGCCAAACAATACATTAAAAAATACTGAGTATCTCTAGTCATCAGAGGAATGCAATTTGAAACCACAACAATTAGTACATTTTGTTAGGTTGGCTATTATAAAAAAAAAGATGAGAGTTAAAAGTTGTTGGCAAAGATGTGGAGAAAAGGGAGCTCTTTACAGAACTGGACATATTGTAAATTATTCAGCCATTTTTGGAAAACTGTACACAGTTTCCTAGAACTATATGATGACTCAGCAATCCCATTACTGGATATATATATATATATTCAAACTAAATAAAATCAGTATATCAAAGAGTTGTTTGCATGCTCATGTTTTTAATAGCACTATTCACAATAACCAATACATGGAAATAGTCTAAGTGCCCATCGATGTATAAAAGGGTATTGAAAAGATGGTATATATATGCATGCAATGGGATACTATTCTGTCTTAAAAACAGGAAAGTTGTCATTTGTGACAACAGGAACAAACCTAGAGAACATTATGTTAAGTAAGCCAGGAAGCCAGGCATAAAGAAAAGAATGCCTATGTTGTTATTCAAATGCTAAAAAAAAAAAAAAAAAAAACTTATATAGATAGAGAATAGAACGTTAGTGACCAGGGGATGGGGTGGTGAAAATGAGCAGAGAAAGGAATATGTTCGTTTAAGGGTAAAATGTTACAGTTAAGATAGGAGGAATAAGTTCTGGTGTTCTTTGGCACAGTATAGTGCCTACAGTTAATATTAGTGCATTATATATCAAAATAGCTAAAACAGAGAATTTTAATTGATCTTGCTACAAATAATACATTTGGAGGTGATAGATATGCTAATTAGATTGATTTATCATTTTGTGATATATACATATATAAAAAATCACATAAATATATTTATAAGATATACAATTACTTATATATTTATAAATACATTCATATATACATGCTACATATAAATATATATCAATAGTGGGGTCAGCAGGTGGCATGGTGATTAAGGGCGCTGGACTCCCACATGGCTGACCCTAGTGGTTCGAGTTCCCAGACCTGGTGTCTTGCTTTCTCACTTTCCCTCTCTCTCTCTCACTCTGTGCCGCTCGGGTCAAATTAAAAAATGAATAAATAAATGAATAAAGTTAAATAAAATAATTCTCTAAATATATATATAGATATAGATATATAGATATATATGTAGATAGATAGATAGATATATCAATAGTTACAACCCCTGTAAATATGTACATATATAATTGCTGTTAATGAAAAATAAATCTAAAAAATGAGTGACTGAAATTTTCAAATGCAGAGGAGGTCACATTAAAAAATGTTTAAGACAACACTAGTGCATAACACCAAATAATTTCAGGCACTAAATTTAAGAATTTTTGAAGAACATATACAAAACTATAAAATCACAACCAGAATTTTCACAGGAAAAGCCTAAATGGCCAATGTAAACCGTACTTCTTTCAGAGTTTCAGAAATTTCAACAAGGAAAAAAATGTGGGAGGTGAGCTAGAAATGATGACAATATTTAAACTGAATATTTTAAAATGTGCTCAGTATCTTCTTCTTTCATCTCCAGTGTGAAGGAAATAGTTCGAATCTGAACTAAGGAACAATGTGCAAATCTATCTGCACAGCAGGATTAGGAATCTAACCTGGATAAAGGATCAAAAGCTCCTGTAACTTAGCAAGTGAGAGAGCTTCTCTTATGTCTGCTGGTTTTCTATTCTCTACCTGAATTGATGACAACATTATTGTTCACTTGCAATGAGCTCTTCAACCTTCCTATAGCAAAAATGAAGAGAACTGACAAATATTTACAGACGTATCCCTTTAAGGCTGCCTCTATTAAACCAATGCATCCTTCATTCATAAGAACAGACAATGGGGAGCCAGCAGGTGGCGTGGTGGTTAAGGTGGCTGTATTTCTATATGGTCGACTGCAGTTCAAGTCCCAGACCTGGTATTTTAAGAATCAAGCTGGGTACATGTGCTTGTGTGCCCCAAATCCTGAGAGGAGAATGGAGGAGAAGGAATTGCAGCATGGCCACCCCCCCAGGGGGATTCTCATTTGTACATTTCGGAGATTACTGCATTTTGTAAAACTCTAACAGTGCTTATTTTAACTAAAAACTAAAACAGTGCTTATTTTAACAAAGTATACTTATAGCATCTTTATTTAAAAATTGCCCAAGACCTAACTAAGGTACCCTCACTGGACCCTACTACTTGATTGGCTGAGGCCACATGGGAGGTTCAAGTCCCAGCCCACCCTGAAAGCTAAACACAGTGGCACATGCCATGATGTGAGCTAAGGAGGTGGAGGAAGGATTGTGAAACAGCAAGACTCTGTCTAAAACAACACACACACAGACAGACACACACATGCACACAAAATAAATTGCCCAAAACTAAAAACAAAACAAAAAGTAATTTCTCTCCCTAATAGAATAAATAGACTATAGGGCAAGCCCATGGCCTGGTGGTTAAGGAGCTGGATCTCATATGATTGACTGTGCAGGTCAAATCCCAAACACAGCAGCTTGATAAATATGCCAAGCCTTATGTGTACATACCCAAAAATCCCTAAAGGAAGGAGAGATGAAGGAGAAAGGACTGCAGTGTAATTATTCCCACTGTGAGTACTTTGTCACATTCTCTTTCTCTGTGCCTCTCTGTCTGTCTCCAGTGAGCTCATGAATCTTCTAGCAAAATTTATTAAAAAAAAGAATAAACAACCTATAATATTTTCATAATGAAACAATATAAAACCATAATAAGAACAAACTATATCAAAAATATGAAACTTATAGACAGAACAGAAAATATCAGGAAAATGAATGTATAATGTATAATTCTATTTATATATACATATTTCATTTGTTCATGATAGAGCACATAAGTATTCACATGAAAGTGAGAGACATAGACAGAGATATAAACACCTTCACGGGGTCTTGTTATGCCATAACCTCCTTCCTCCAGTCCTGTAGCTTGTCAGATACTGGCATTCACATATATGCCCAGCCTGTTTCAGGCTGACCAAGACAGAGACTGGAACTGTGGTCACCATGTAAGATCCAGTTTCTCTACGGTAATTTATTATGCTACATCACAGAGCCAATCCATGTATATGTATTTCAAAATGAGGTTAAACCTATTGTAATAGAGATTAAGATTGTGATTACCTTGGAGGTATTCAATGGGTGAAGGAAAGAGGGAATCTTCAGGGTGCTGAAAATAGTATATAGTGTGTGTGTAGATAGATAGATATAGAGAATCCTTGTGTATCTCTAGTTGTATATATGTATATATAATTAATAATAGTTCACTTTTTGGTTAGCTGACCTCAGAATACTTACCCTACCCAAGTACAAGTTCCCTTCTAAATAAAGATGAACTAATACTAACTATTCATAAAGTAAAAGAATGTAAAAATGAAGGCATATAAAGTGTTTAGAACAATATCTGTCACATAGTAAGTGTTCAATAAATATTTGACATGTATTTCCAATAAATGATGAACCCAAAATTTCTATTTTAGCTAAATGCATGCCTCAAAAAAAAATTCACTTGAATGCTATTTTAAAGGGGGTGAACTAGTTTCAGTACTAAATTTGTAACAGTAATGCAAAATAAAACAAAATAAAATCTGGGCCATATGGTGACACACTGATAGAATGTGACTCTGTCAGCCTGTCCCACATGGAAAGGTCCCAAGTTCATGTGAGCATGTGCAAGCTCAGGATCTAGGGATAGCTGAGGCTGGGGATGAACAGCAGCACCAAGACTCTACTGGGGGTGCTTCCTCTCTCTTGCTCACTTTCACTATGTCTCTCACTCAGAGAATAAATAAATAAACAAATAAATAATTTGCATCATTAAGAATGCTATTGCTAATTGATACCTTAATGAATAAATTTTTACTCTTATTTCAAATAAATTATTTCTTATTAAAGTATTCTATCTTCTTTAATACCTCCTAGGTTCTCTAAACAAAAGGGTCAGTGACCTGCACAGCATGAAATAAAAATAGCAGTTATTCGTTCAGTTCTTAAGCATTGCAGGGTTTTTTTTTTAGAATTATTTTATTTTAAGTTTGTTTATATATATATTTTTAATTTAACCAGAGAGTGACAGCACCAGAGAAAGCAAGAGTAAGGGAGAAAGCAAGCTGTTAGTTCCAGGAGTCGAACCACAGCCAGCCATGAGGAAGTATAGGATATGTACACTTGCTGAAAGACAGACAGATAGAAAGACAAAAAGCAATAAATCACCCCTCACAGGGGGATGGCCACACTGCAATACCTTCTCCTCCATTCTCCTCTCGGGATTCCCTCCATTCTCCTCTCGGGATCTTGGGCATACATGCACACACACATGCCTGGCTTGAATTTAAGCCACTGAGTCTGGGACTCGAACGGCGGTCAACTACATGGGAGTCCAGTGACATAGCCATTATGTCAACTTCTGGTCCCAGCGTTGCAGATTTTAAAAGATTTTCTAACAACACAACAGGAAGTTCATAACTAAAAGTTATAATAAAGAGCAAAATAATGGCCCAGATATACATCCAAATGACAGTTTCAGACCTAACGAATACTACATTATTGGTTTGGAAGATTGCTTTGAAAAACAGACAATAAAAAACATTTATTTTAGTTAAGAAAATTGAGTATTTTATTACATATATTTATCTACTGACACTTAATCTGCCATGTTTCCCCTTTATGGTTTTATGTAACTTTCCCTCTGGTTCAAAATTCATCTGGGACCAGCAGTTAGCATAATGGCTATGTTGCTGAACTCCCATGTAGTTGACCATGGTTTGAGGCTGGGAGCCGGTGGCTTAAACTCACGCCGGGTGTGGGTGTGTGTGTGTGCGTGTGTGCCCAAGGTCCCGAGAGGAAAATGTAGGAGAAGGGATTGTGATTTGGTCATCCCCTCTGGGGGATGTCTCTCTCTGTCTTTCTGGTGAGCATATGTGCCCTATAGCAAAAAACCTCTCCTCCACTCCCCTCAAAGAAAAGATATAACAGAAAATTTCTGAGAAACAGCAGTACAACCTAGCTTCATATTCTTTTTCAAAATGCCTTAAACCCACCAATATAAAGTCAATGCATAGGATCAGAAGTTGGCATAATTCTCTGTCGCTGGACTCCCATGTAGTTGACCATGGTTTGAGACCCGGACCTGGTTGCTTAAACTCATGCTGGGTGTGTCTCTGTGTCCTCAAGATCCTGAGAGAAGAATGGAGGAGAAGGGATTGTGGAGGTGGCCATCCCCCCTCAAGGGTGATCTCTCAGTTTCTGTCTCTCTCTGTCTTTCTGGTGAGCGCATGTGCCCTATGGCAATAACCTCTCCAAGAAAAATAATACTCTGTTAAATAAATATAATGTCAATGCAGAATGCAGATGCAAGAATGTCACATGATTTGTCATATCCCTCTTTGTATACCATGGCATCTCTGCATGGAACAATCTTCCTTTTGTTCCTCTCTCTCATCAAACCAATGATGGTCCTCTATGTGGAAAGTAGTATCCTGTGTATTGAGGTACCACCTTTCTCTTCATGATTTACTTCTCCTCATTCTTCAGGATTCAAGTCACTTTTATATTCTCTGAAGTCCTTCCTACATCCCTTTTTCTAATAAGGCTTATTTTTATGATGATATGTCCCATGTTGATGCTAAATTGTGGATTTTTACTTGAAGGGCAGACAGTAAGCTTTAAGATATCCCCTCCATATGCCAAAATAGTCTATAGAAACTATGATCTACATAAAATCAGCACAATGACTGGGGAATGAAGTTTAAAACAAATATGCTAGTCGCCCTCCAATTCTTTTCCAAGTTAAACTTTTCCTGTGAGAAAAATGTAGAGGCACCACAGCACTAATCATGCTACATTTTTATTGCTAGTTTACTTTTTTTTTTTTTTAACTCTACTATCATTGGCGGTCTTAAGATGTACCTGAATTTAGAGCTCTTTTCAATGTCTTTAGACTATAGTTCAGTACTTCATCTATAGTTAATATTGTATTTATATTAACTAGTTCTTCAAGCAAACTATAACCTTTCTGAATACACAGACTGTATATTTCTTAGGTATAAAAATAAACATAAGAAGTAGTGTGAAAATTGGAGAACATCTAGTCCAATATCTTAAGTAACAGAAAAGTTCTATAACAAAAATATAAGCATCTGTGGATTATAAATTTTTAAATACTTTTTGCACATGCTATTCACATGTAGAAGAGTGATCTTGGAGAAAATACACAGAACTGCTTTGAGATGTCTTTTCTCCAAAAGTAACTGCATACAGAATAGACACTGTATATTAAATATTTGTATGGCCCAGCCATGGTAGCACAGGCAGCAGGGGCATTGATGTGTGATACTGGAAGTCATATGGGGAGGTTCCAGTTAATGTGCCTGGTCTACCTGAATACTCTGACATACCTACCCACGGGTGCACCTGTGATCCTGGCTGGCTTCAGGACTGAATGGAGGATCACAAGGTGAAGACCCTCTAACAGATGACTCTTTCTCTCATAAGGAAATAAATATTTTTTAAAATTTTATATATTAAAATTTTTTTTTGAAAATTCACAAAAAGAATTTTCTGAACATTAAATACAGAAAAGTTAATATACTATGAGTAAAAATTGAAATGTACTAGAAATGGGTTTTTTTTTTTGGAGAGATTTTCACTATAGGGCGCCTGCGCTTGTCAGAGAGAGACATAGAGACAGAAAGCGAGAAATCAACCCCCCC
>NW_006203801.1:142292-169127 GCF_000334495.1 Tupaia belangeri chinensis | reverse complement strand
GAGTCCAGCGACATAGCCATTACGCTAACTGCTGGTTCCCTAGAAATGTTTTTTTTTTATAAAACTTACTGAGGCTTGATTTTTTTTTAATCAAATGTAAAATATTTAATGCAAACGTTAATCAGTTTTCTTAAGATTCATCTGTCTTTCTAGAATATATATAGCTGACAAATACATACATTTTTTTTCTTTTCCCTATTCCATGTTATAATTATAAACTTGCACTTAGGGTAATATCAGAATATTTACTAAGTATGGAATCACAAAAAGCCCAAATAATCAAAGCAAGGTCTTGATGTCATGATCCACATCCACCTTCAGCTAGCCCTGATTATTAGCATGTGCCTATGTACTTAAGGAGGTCTCCAGATATGATCTGGGACCTTCCCAAGTGGGTCAGCCTTTCAGAGTGCCATGTTTTCACAGTCATGCCACCATCCAGCCATATATACATATATATAATACATATATATATATTTAATTAGAAATAATTCCATTGAATCCCTCCATTTCCCATATTTTCAAGATTTTGTTACATATAATTTATATATATTTATCTTTTTTTTTTTTTTGCTAAAGCATTTAAGTAAAATTCACACATCATTTCACAACTGAGTCTTTAAACAAGAGTGCACAGGCTTACAAAATAGTAAATCCAGTATTATTTAAAACAAAATTATCAAGCATTTCTTTTATATGAATTAATACACAATCAAAAGTAAAATTTCTCTGATACCATAAAAATTATGCCATTTGTTTATGTGAATGAGGATCCATAAAGGTCCACGTATTATATTTATATTAGATTGTATCTCTTAAAATTTTTGTTTGTCTAGATCTTTACTTCTTTACTTTTGTTATTATTGTTAATGCCATTCAGTTACTGAAAAAAGTTAATTGCCCTCTAGAGTGCCACCGTGTACTGAATATGTCTGTTGATTTTTTTTTTTTTTGAGGTGCAGTTTAAATTTCCCTTGTACCACTGGTTTTCTCATGTAAATGGAAGTTATCTACATAAAGATGGATTCGATAAAAGCCAAGGATTTTAGGAAGAATATCTAGTACATGAGTCTATGCACAAAAACTAGTCTAATTTTTTGAGATGCTATCGTAAAATTTCCCAACGTATTCAGGTAGCAATAGCTTTGTTTCTTCACTTGTAGAATATTTCAGTAATTTTTATGTAATTTACTGATAATTCATGCCTGATTCAATTATTAACACTAAATTATTTTGTACTAAATATGTATATACGTATATTTATATATGCATTTTATACTTTTCTTTGAGAAAGAAATTTAGGGCATGTGTGCTCATTGGAGAGACAGAGAAAAACAGACAGACAGAAATTGATAAATCACCCCGAGGGTACATAATCACTTCTCCATCTCTTCTCCTCCAGTCTCCTCTTGGGAACTTGGGCATGTATGCATATTCAACTGGTGTGAGCTTTAAGTGACCAGATTCAGGACTCAAACCACAGTGAGCAGTGGGAAACCAGCACCTTAACCACTATGCCCATGCAGGCCCTCTCTTTTGTCTATCAAGTTGTCAGAAAAGTCATGATGCATTTTTGCATAGAAAAACAGAAAAAGTACATCATGACTTTTAGAAAACCATGGTTAACTCATAAAAACTAATATAGAGAAAAGTAATTAAATGCATTTTAAGATAAATTTTTGCTATAGGGCATGTGTTCTCACTGGAGAGACAGAGAGAGATAGAGAGACAGAAAGTGAGAAATCATGTCCCATGGGATTTGGGGCATGCACGCACATGCACCTTGTATGAGTTTTAAGCCATCAGGTCCAGGACTAGAACCTCAGTTGACTATATGAGAGTCCAGTGACATAACCATTACACCATCTGCTGGTCCCATTAAATGCACTTAAAAAATTATTGGCATATAAAATTGTATTTCTTGTGAACAATATGATGTTTGGAATATCTATACATTGTGGAATGGTTAAATATTGCTAATCAAAAATGTATTATCTTATATAGTTATCATTTTTGTGGTGAAAACATGTACTATCCACTACCTTGGGGTCCTTAAAGAACATATTTACTGGGGTCAGCACGTAGCTTGGTGGTTAAGATGCTGGACTCCCACATGGCCAGCCATCGTTCCAGTTCTGGGTCTGGAGGTTTGAAAATCACACCAGATGTGTGTGCATGTGTGCCCAAAATCCCAGAAGGAGAATGGTGGCAAAAATGACTGTGGCATGGTCATCTCCTTTAGGGGGTTATTTCTCACTTTCTCTCTCACTCTCTCAGGTGAGCATACATATTCTGTGGCAATATCCTAAAAAAAATTTATCATTATTAACTTTAGTCATTATACTGTGCAATAAAGCTCATGAACTTACTCTTCCTGTCTTACTGTAAATATATTCAACATTGGTCACCAGCAGTTGGTGTAATGGTTATGTCACTGGATTCCCATGTAGTAGACTACGGTTCGAGTCACGGACCCGGTGGCTTGCTGGGTGCATGTGTGTGCATGCCCAAGATCCCAAGAGGAGAATGGAGGAGAAGGGATTGCGGCGTGGCCATCCTCCTGGGGTGGTGGTGGTGGGGGTGATTTCTTGCTTTCTGTCTCTCTGTCTTTTTCTGTCTTTCTGGTGAATGCATGCATCCTATAGCATAAACCTCTCCAAAAAATAATATTTTTTCAACATCATATCTATAGATAGCACAAGCTGATAATTTCAAATAAAAACTACATGTAAAGTTAAGACTTTACATACAGATATTTACTAAAAAGAGTTCACACTGTATTTGATTATTAATTGTTCTAGAATTTCTCTACCTTTTCTCCTACAACACATATAAAATTTGCATATGAGCAATTCTATCAAAAGGACATTACCTAAAATATAATCATTAATTTATAGAAAAAAAAGACTGAACATGTTATAATTTTTAATTGGAGAATTTTACAATAACTTTTAGATGGAGAATGTATCCCAATGGAAGATGGATAAGACAGTGAGATCTTTATGAAGTTGATAAAGTTCAAAGGAAATGTGTGATTTGACCAGACAAGCAGTATCATGATACAGTGAACAAAAACACTCCATGATTAGTAAAATGACATAAAATTGTTTTTAGCATACAAGTTATTTAAAATCCAGTGATAATACATTTTCTAAAATTCTTGTTTAATTTCTTATTTTGAAATCATTGTACTTTTTTTCCTTTGGCATGATTTTCTTAAATTTGGAATATATAAAGATAATAAAAAGAAATACATTTTAAATATTTGATTTTAAACACAGCCTACTGTTTAAAGTTCTAGCTTTTTATGGAATTTTTATTTGTACTAATGAGCATGAAATAATTCCTAAAAGCATCTGAATCCTAAGTTAGATGATGTAACTAATGTGGGTCACTACAGTTTTAGCCTTGCTTTTTGCACACTGACTACCCATATTTAGTTTTACATTATCTTATGACATATGGGAAAGAAAGAAGATACTATAAAGAAACTTAAGAGATAAAATATGGGGGGACCAGCAGATGGTGTATTGTTTACGCCCCTGGACTCCCATGTAGTCGACTTGGGTTTGAGTCCTGGACCTAGTGACGTAAAACATGGATGCACGGACATGCATGCCAAAAATCCCAAGAGAAGAATAGAAGTGAAGGGATTTCAGCCTGACCCTCCCCCCTGGGGGGGATTTCTTGCTTTCTGTCTGTCTCTCGGGCAAGCACACACACCTTATGGCAAAAATCTCTGTCAAAAAAAACCCAAAAACATAAAATATGGACAGCTTTGATAAAATCAAACTCCCAAAAATGACCACAGTATTGGTAAAAAGAAATATACCAGTACAGATAGCATACTATGGTACTATTCTTATGATGAGTCATTAATTAAAACGGCACCATACATTTCTATTGCCTAAGGAAAAAATACAAGAGAATTTTTATATATCATTCGTAAAAGGAACCTGCTGGTTCCCTGAATTTAATGACACCCATTTTCTTTTTTTTTTTTTCAAATTTTTAATTTTCTTTTAAATTTCTTTCTTTCTTTATTATTATTACTATTTTAATTTTCTGTAGGGTATGTGTGCTCACCAGAGAGAGACAGAGAGAGAAAAAGAGAGGGAAAGTGAGACACCAAGCCACCAGGTCTAGGACTCAAACTGTGTTGAACCAAATTGAAGTTGAATCCAGTTAAATGTCTTCATTTTAAAAACAAAAATTTAGTTTTCCTAATTTATATTTAAATTGTATTAAAAATGTTTAAAATAGAGAAAGGTCTTACAGAGAAAACACAAATAACACTTAAAGATATAATTTCAGGGGAAATCAGTGTTAATATTTAAATGTACTTTACAACAAATTATATAAAAATAAATGAATAACAATGCAGTAATATTTATAATTATGTGCATAAAATGATGTTATACATCATCATTTTTAAAATACAGGTTTTTATTTAGTGCACTTTTACATCTTAGAGTAAATACCGTTTTCATTGTTGTTGCTGTTTTCTGTGGAGAAAGAATGGTTGAGAGAGAGGGAAAGATTTAAAGAGAGACAGATAAGTATTTTAGAAAGAAACAAGGAAAAAGATACAGATCAGATGGATACTAGTTCTTTACACAGTACTAGAGAAGTTGGGGTCCTGTGCACTTGGACCAGTTCCCTTCTTTTCCAGAAGGAAGCTGAGAGCAGGGATACTTTGTTTGCTTAATCTGTGCTCAGCAGAGAGGAAGATCTATGGTATCTATCAGACCAAGTCTACATTACTTCTTTCTCCCAGAAGTGGACTATGCCAAACAAGTCAGAGCTCCAAGACTGGCTAGTCAGATGCGAGTTCTTTGACATCTCTGGAGAAGCTTGGGCACTGAATACACCGATCAACTCTCCCATCCCAAGGAAATGCTGAGAGCTGAGATGATGATGATTTTGTCTGCTTTCTCTCCACTGAGAAATAGGAAAGATCTATGGTATCTACCAGTCTAAGTCCCATCTTCATTCTCCTATAGGTACATCTAGACTGTGATAGACCTATGAGAACTCTAAAATTAGTTAGATAATTGCAAGTGGGTTTTTTTTTCTTGTTGTTGTTGTTTGTTTTTTTGTTTTTGTTTTTTTTTTTTATAAAAGTTGAGAGTCAGACATACAAGTCTACTTTTTCTTCTCAGTGGGAAGCTAAGGTCTAGAGTTTCTTGTTTGTTTACTTTATGTTGAGCAGAGGGAAGACTTATGGTATCTACCAGTTTAAGCCACCCTTTCCCTTCTCCTCAGAAAACCCCACTCCAGTGGACCAGTCTGAACTCTAGTACTGGCAAGACAGAAGTCATCCTCTAGGATCTCAGAGTTGTCTTTTTGATTGTATGGCACTGCATGAGAGGCAAGGACTCCACTGAGAGCATGTCCTTAATCTACCTACCAACTTTGATTATTTCGATTTTGTATTTTTTTCTGGGTGTAGGAGCCTTTCAAGTAGCTTCAGCATTTCTTTCAAAGGCAATTTGTTTGTGAATTGTTGAATATGGTGTGTTTAGGAGCAAGAGGGTGCACAGCTTCCTATTCTGCAATCTTGTTATCACTCTGTAGAAGAATCTTAATATTTTTTAACTCTTCTACTTGATGAGACAGTTGACTTTTTATGTTTAGAACATTTATTCTGGACCGCATATATGGACCAAATTTGAATAAGTGTTTAATTTTGAGAGCTTTTTTGATAGTGTTTTGGTTTCCTTTGGTCTTTTGGTACTGAACAGATTCCAGTTCAATTGTTACTGGTAACACCTGGGGGTAAAAGGCCCTTCCTAAACCACTTTATGTTATTAGATCACTAAATTTTGGGCCAGAAGATGTGAGGAGTAGAAGCCTCCAGGCTTAGGTCTTCTTACATCATTTGGTGGAAGGTTGAAAAATATCAGGCTTTGAACATGGTATGTCTGTGACTACTTTAGACTCCACTCTACTGTCCAAGTTGTGCAGCAGAATTGTGTCAGCCAGCTTGGACTTTACTGCTGCCTCTGAAGGCACACCAGTCAGCTAGTTACCTGGTTATTGAATGAGAAGTAGGTCGGCCACCCAGTGCTATGATGTTGCCAAAGGGGGTAAAATGGATAGCTCACCAGTGTACCAAGTACGTTCTGAGTGTGCCTGCCAAGTCTTTGAAATTGCCACTGTTGGTAAATCAGCAAATATGTGTTCTGATATTAGAGAAAGGCTGTATCATCTCACTGAATCTCTTGAGCTTTTACCTGCTCAGTAATTTGACCAGAAGGTGGAAAGTTTTCTTTCTTTTTTTTTTTTTCTGTTTTGTTTTTCTCTATGCCTATTAGAGGTTCTGAGTTATGAATCTGTTCAACACCAATTGGCATTCATCAGAAAGATAAAAATAAAATTCAAAGAATTATCCTGTCTTTGTTTTTAAGACTAAAGGACACTAGTCAATCTCTCTTTTTCTGCCTAGCTTTTAAAGTCTTTTTGCTGCTGTCTATTGATCTGTTTCTCTAGCATTACATTGTATTTAGAGAGAAGAGTTAGGGAAAACTAAGTATATATCACTATATTCAAGAACACAAATTGGCAGCAAATATTGAATACATGTTCTTTGAAAATATAATCAAGTGTAAACACTTTTAGAATAATACCTACATCATTCTAAAAAAGAATTGTCATCAAGTTAACCATTCTTTATTACATAAAGAATTAATCTGTGACTTATATGAGATAATATTGTTGAAAGACACAAATAATGTTCTTCTAGTCTGACAAGCTAGTGAGAAGAGGACGTTAGGGGGGAAAAATAATAAACTATGTCACAGGGAAGTATATGCTAAGTTCCTTAGGAAAAAAATTAAAATAGAGACCAGCAGAAGGCATAATGGTTACATCGCTGGACTCCCAAATGGCCAACCACAGCTTGAGTTCCGGACTCAGAGACTTAAAACTCATGCTGCGTGAGTGTGTGTGTGTGTGTGTGTGTGTGTGTGTGTCAGAGAGAGAGAGAGAGAGCCCAAAATTCTAAGAGAAAAATGGAAGACAAGGGATTGTGATGTGGTCATCACCCCTGGGGGGGGTACCTCTTGCTTTCTTTCTCTCTCTCTGTCTCTCTGGTGAGCACATGCACACTATAGAAAAGCAGACAACAAATTCTCTAAAATACATAAATAATACAAGACCTTTTAAAAAGGTTTCAGCCCAGCTTTAGTAGCACAGGCTGTAGTGCACTGACCTTCAGTGGAAGCCACGTGAGTGATCATGGGTTTGGATTCCCATTCGACCTGAAAACATACTATATCTTTATATGCCCAAGATCCTGATAAGCGGAGGGCTAAAGGACTGGGAAAAGGGGATCACAACATGACAAGACCCTGTAGTGGATGCCTCTCTCTCTCTGTCTTCCTCTCTCTCTGTCTTCCTCTCTCTCATGCACACATACATTCTGTATTATGAATAAACTTTAGTAAATGTTTCTTAAGTAATGTTACAAAGTAATTTATCATCAAAGTTAAAAAGAAAAGCTATTATTAATAATATCTGTGATAATTTAACATGTATAAATTGGAACTATCCCTTCAATTCAAGACACATGGTTGTTTTACTTTTAAGAATTTTTAAAAAAATCATTTATTGTGGAAATGTTCATAAAATATATTTAGAGTACAATACAATGAGTTGATTTTGCCCATAATCCATATTTATTAGTTATCAATTTATGGTCAATTTTCATTTTATATATGCTCCTGTCGTCTTTCCCATTAATATTTAAGAATAAATTCCAGGCCTTTTCTTGAGTCATTTTTTGATCAAAGCATTAGTTACTTTTATCCTCTTCATTTCTCTTTCTCTCTACCACATCCTCTCCTAACCATCCGTATGTTGTTTTTTATTTTGCTTATAGGTCTGCAGGTCTGATGGTTCAACTCTGCCAGAGACAGATCTTTAATGCATAGCACAGCATAGAGAGCATATCAGAAGAAGAAGCCAAACTATCTGTGACTCCCAGTCTTGACTTCTTTTCTGGACTGACATTTCCATGACTGTGGCTTCACAATGTGTGTTTCTGAAGTACTGTCATACAAGAGAATTACACTCCTGCTACATTGGCTTGGGGTTTTTCTATCTTCTTCTGGACATACCCAAGGTGAACATCCCCAGTATCATAGTCCTTCAGAAGTAGTGATTCCCTTGAGAATAACTAACCATGGTAGAACCATGAAGCCTCTAGGCTGGATCTCTTATAGCCTGCATTTTGGGGGCCAGAGACACATTATCCACATAAAGGCCAAAAAGCTTTTGTTGTCCAGACACCTCCCCCTGTTCACCTACACAGACCAAGGTGCCCTCCTTCAGGACTATCCTTTTGTCCCAGATGGCTGCTACTATCATGGTTATGTGGAGGGGGACCCAGAATCCTTGGTTTCACTCAGCACCTGTTCTGGGGGTTTTCGAGGGATATTTCAGATAAGTGGCATTTGTTATGAAATCCAGCCCATGATGTTTTCTTCCACATTTGAACATCTTGTATATAAGCTGGAGAGTGAGAAGACACAAGTTACAACTATGAGATCTGACTTTATTCAAGATAAAATAGGATTTAAAGAGAGTGATCATTTGACCCTGAAGCAAAGTAGTTATGAAGGCTGGTGGACCCATTTGAGGATTGTTGAAATTATGGTGGTGATTGATTATTTTCTATATATTCGTTATGAAAAGAATGATTCACAAGTGATGGAAGATCTATATAGTATTGCAAATATAGTGGATTCCATTTATGATGTAATGGGTGTTAAGTTGTTTTTGATTGGTTTGGAAATCTGGACTTACCACAACCCATTCATTGTAGAAGATGGAAGAAGATCTCCATACGTTTTTTGCCAGTGGAAGAAGGATAATATATTCCCCCGGATAAAACATGATACCACACATCTTTTCACAAATAAGCCATTAGGTGGATTAAGTGGCATAGGTATACTTAAAGGAATGTGTTATGTAGATACTAGTTGTGCAATTGTTACTTTTTTAAACAAAACATTGGGCATTTTTGCAATTGCAGTGGCTCATTATGTAGGACATAATTTGGGTATGACCCATGATCGTGGTACATGTAAATGTGAAAAGTCAAAATGCATAATGCATGAAGACAATCCACCAGTAACTAAATTTAGCAATTGCAGTTATGATTATTTTTGGTCCTACATTGTAGGAAGGACATCATGCTTGCTCGAAACTGTACACACAAAAGACATTTTTAATGTGACTCGCTGTGGAAATGGAATTATTGAAGAAGAAGAAGAATGTGACTGTGGGCCTTTGAAGCGTTGTGCTAAAGATCCTTGTTGTCTGCCAAACTGTGTTTTGACTTATGGAGCTAACTGTTCTTCTGGGCTTTGTTGCAAAAACTGTAACTTCTTACCACCTGGGGAACTGTGTAGAAAGGAGGTCAATATGTGTGACCTTCCAGAGTGGTGTAATGGAACCTCCTATGCCTGCCCAGATGATGTATATGTGGAAAATGGAATTCCCTGTAATGACAGCGCCTACTGCTATGAAAAAAGATGTATTAACCGCAATGATCAGTGTAGGCAGATTTTTGGTGACGGGGCAAAGGGTGCAAAACAGACTTGCTACAGAAAAATCAATACTCAAGGTTCCCGTGTTGGTAACTGTGGTATCCGTGGTGCTTCTTACATAAAATGTAGTATGTCAGATGTCCTGTGTGGGAGAATTCAGTGTGAGAATGTGACAGAAATCCCCACTTTGATTGATCACTCGACTGTACATTGGGCTCAGTTCAATAATATAACTTGTTGGAGTACTGATTACCATCCCGGGATGACCATACCTGATATTGGTGAAGTGAAAGATGGCACAGAGTGTGGTCCAGATCATGTCTGCATCCATAGGCAGTGTGTCCATATAGCCATCTTGGATAGCAACTGTTCACCTGCATTCTGTAATATGCGTGGCATCTGCAACAATAAACATAATTGCCACTGCAACTATCTGTGGGAACCTCCCAACTGCCAAATAAAAGGGTATGGAGGCAGTCTTGACAGCGGCCCAGCCCCAAGGATAAATAAGGAGAACAATGCTTCGTACCTGATATTAACATTGCTTATTATTTTGTTTATTTTATTGTGTTGTCTTCTTATGCTTTGCAAGAAAAAAAAAGATGTGAAAGAACAAAATGTTCAGACTCAATCTGCAAAAGGACAGAAGAATATTCAGAAACAACCTGGCTCATTACTTTCTCAAAGTGAACAGGGAAAAAAAAATAATCAGGACAAATTTCAAAATTTGAATCCCAAAAAAAGTATCAAATAAAAAAATAGTTCTTAGTATGTTTTTACTTACTCTTCATTATTTAAATAATTTTTAGATTAACTGAAATTTTCCTCTTTATATTTTTTTTTCTTTTTTTTTTTTTGGAGAGGTTTTTGCTATAGGGCGCTCGTGCTCACCAGAAAGACAGAGAGAGACCGAGAGACAGAAAGTGAGAAATCACCCCACACACACACACCAGGGGGGATGGCCATGCTGCAATCCCTTTTCCTCCATTCTTCTCTCAGGATCTTGGGCACGCACGCACACACACGTGCCACTGGGTCCAGAACTCGAACCGTGGTCGACTACATTGGAGTCCTGCAAACCATTACGTTAACTGCTGGTCCCTCCTCTTTATATTTCTTTATTTTCCAAGAAAAAGCACAGCCCATGGTTGTGTATCAATTTTTAAGTTGTTGCCTTTAAGCTCTAGAATCCCTTTCCCTATTGTACTTTGCTTAATAGAGACCACATTTCTGCTGTATAAGCCCTTTCCCTATAAGGTTCTGCAATAGGGAGAATAGGAAGAAAATCTGAAATTTGAGATATCTATTCTCTTCATGTTTGTATTTCCTGATTTTACTGGTTAGTCAGTTTTCAATATATACATGGAAATCAACTCTCTCTCTCTCTCTCTCTCTCTCTGTGTGTGTGTGTGTGTGTGTGTACTTATTTATATATAATTTAAAGATATATTTTTGCTATAGGGCATGTATGCTTGCTGGAGAGACAGACAGACAGAAAGCAACAAATCACCCCGCAGCAGGGATTGCCACGCTGAAATCCCTTCTCTTCCATTTTCCTCCTGGGATTTTGGACATGCAGACACATGAGTCCAGCATGTTTAAGGTTGCGGGGTTTGGGACTTGAACCACAGTCCACTATGTGAGAGTCCAGCAGTGTAACTTTTTTGCAATCTGCTGGTCCTGTAATTATTACTTTAAATTTACTTCAGACCAAACTCATTGTTGACCTAAGAGATATCAGTATAACTGGTGTGTTACCTTAGAGTTCTGGCTCTCACCTTTTTTATTTATTTATTTATTTTTTAATGGAATGGGCTGTTTAGTGTCCTAAAATATTTACATTATGTTTTCCTTTTATGCTCTCACCTCTTTTGAGCTCTTTACGAGTATCCCAAATGTCTAACATCAGTTTAGTAATAACTACTGTTAAGAGTTCTGAGTCTCAGATCCATGGGGCAGTCCTTCAGTCTTTCAGGTTCTAGTAACTCCAACCTTTTTAAAATTTACTTCTTAGTTCCAGGAATAAAATCACTTTTTTATATGAATAGTTAATTATTCATAATGAGTAACCAATTAGAACCACGTGTCTCTGTTTACAAATTTATATTCTTCAACAGCTGTTTACCCACTTCTTTAATTTTATCCTTCCGAAATTACTGATGTAATTTCTATTTTTCTGACTAAAATCTGACTGTTACAGTACTGATCTTGGTGTAATTAAAAATTCAGCAATGAGAAGAAAATCATACATTTTAAATTATTTTTAGTTTTTAGTTTTTTCTTACCAATGGCCTTCACTATTTTGAAGAAAAATAGTTAAGCTTATAGACAGTTTACTTCAAAATAAGGTAATATAAAAAATAACAGTTCTCTTGTAACTTCTGTGTTCCTTTGGTTATAAAATGAGATAAATAAGATACTTATTATTTTGGGTGGACTGTATTAAGTTTGGCAAGTAAAGTGACTTTTCTAGGGGTGAGGGGAGGACAGAGTGAGAAAGCTATATAATGACAAATAAAATTTTTTCTATTGTATTTTAAATGCATGAGAGAATTGTAAAAAAAAATATGAAGATTTAAAAGGTCTCAAAATTTCAGAGAAGGGGAAACAGTTCTGAATCATCAGCATTATTTCCCCAGAAACACTTCATGGTTCTGAATAGAAATTAAGGATCAGGCTTGGCCACCCAGGTTTATCCCCACAAGATAGAATACTTCTATTGAAGAAAGAGAAAACTGAAAACATCTTAGTGCCTAGACAAGACACGATTGATAAATTTGAATTTTATTAGCATCAAATCCAAAATTCAGTTTCCTCATACATTTGCTGAGTATAGGTTCTGTGTGGGAGGCTGAGGAGAAAGGGTGAAACTTCTCCAGGCAGAAATATCTATAATACTTTTGTACTTAGGAAGCAACGACCTCATGGAAGAGAGTTTCCCTCATGTACTACTTTTCATTGCAACATTTATCTGTTTTTGAATAAGACTGAGATATAGGTTACAGAACCAAGGGCTGAAGTTTTGAACATCAGAATTCAATAATCTATTGTCTGTCAAAGCTGAGAAAACAGAAACACTTGAGCTTACCATACAAATTCTACAGGGTATACAAGTCTTACTAAAATTAAATTCAATCCCAATTCTATTGAAGCTATCAGTCACTCAAACTATCTCCCAAACAGACCAAAGATGGGAAGTTAAGAAGAAGATGAAACTACTCAACTCTTTTTTGTGTGTGTGTGTGTTTTAATGTTTTAGTGAAGAAACGAAATATTTCCATATCAGAAGTTTATTTACTAAACATAGTAATAATTGTATTTAAATATAAGTAGAATCATTTATAATCCAGTATGCATTTAAAATTTTTAATTAAAAATGTTATATATTTAATCACAATACCTCACTTAGCTTGTAAAGTGAATTTACCCAATATGACTACACCTCCCACCAGTTCAGGTGAGGATGCTATACACATTATCATTAACAGACAACAAACCATGTGTCCCATAAATACTTTGTCTCTCTGTTTCACTCCTTAATTTCATTCCTCACATTCTCACCCTACTCCCACCCTCTTCTCTTACTGTCTCTAGTGTCCATAACCATTTTCCATGCTCAATATCCTCTAACTGTTCAGCTTCCACCATAAAGTGTGGAGAGTTAGTATACAGCAAGTGAGACATTCAATGTCTCCCATAGCCTGACTGGCTTCATTCAACAGTAAATCTTCCATATTTTTCCACTATCAAATGCCAGAATCTTTTTTTTCATGGCTGAGTAGTATTCCATAGAGTATATGTGCCATAATTTTTCTATACATTCATGTCTTTGTGTCTTTGTGGACATTTGGGTTGGTTCCATGTCTTAGAAATTGTGAATAATGCTTCAATAAACACACATGTGCAAGCACTTTTCCAACTGAGCATTCTCCTATCCTTTGGGTAGATACCTAGCAGTGGAACTGCTGGATCATATTGTAATTCTATCTGTAGATCTTTGAGGAACCTCCCTATTCTCCACAGTGGTGGACCAATTTAAATTCCCATCAACAGTGAAGGAGAGTTCTCCTTTCACCATGATGTTCCCAGCACTTACTGTTTTCTGTTTTTTAAATCTTTTCCATTCTAACTGGGGTTAGATGGTATATCTCATTGTGGTTTTTGATCTGTATCTTCCTTATGATGAGGGAGGTTGAGCATTTTATTCATATGCTTTTTGGCTGTTCATATGTCTTCCTTAAAGAGTGTTCAGATCATTCTCCCATCTTTTAATTGAGTTGATCATTTTTTTTGGGGGGAAGAGGTAAGCCGCTTCACTTCCTTGTATATTCTGGTTACCAGTCCCTTATCTGAGGCAGAGTTTACAAAAATAGTCTCCCATTCTGACGGTTGTCGATTCATACTAATTACTGTGTCCTTTGCTGTGCACAAACTTCTTAATTTGTTGTAATCCCATTTATCTACTTTTGGGATCATTTTGGAGGTCTTATTTTAAAAGTCTTTGCTTAACCCAATGTCTCCCAGGGTTTCCCCAGTGTTTTTCATCAGAGATGAAAGATGCTTTTCATCTTTGATTCACTTTGAGCTGATTTTTGTTAATGATGGAAATACGGGTTCAGGTTCATCTTTCTGCAGGTGAGTACTCAGTTTTTATGCACAATTTGATAAAGAGATTTTCTTTTTTCCACTGGATTGACTGGAACCCTTTGTGAAAAATCAGTTGACTCTGTTTTGGGTTTATTTCTGGGGTCTACATTTCCATTGGTCCACATGTCTGTTTTTGTACCAATACCAAGCTGTTTTGATTATACCAGCTGTGTAATATATTTTGGAGTCAGGGAGTGAGATGCCTCCTCTCCACTCTTTTTGTGCAGGATTGCTTTGGCAATGTACAAACTTTAAAAATTCAAGACAAATTCTATGATTGTCTTTTCTAAATCTGTAAAGAATGTCTCTGGTATTTTGATTGGGGTTGCATTAAATAAGTAGATTGGGGTAGAATATTCATTTTGATTATATTAATTCTTCCAACTCAGGAACATGGAATGTACTTTCACTTTTTCATGTCATTTTCAATTATCTTTTTAGATTTTCATAATTTTCCTTGTAGAGGTCTTTGACTTCTTTGGTTAGATTTATTCCTAGGTATCTTATACTTTTTCTGGCTATGGTAGATAGAATTCTTTCTTCAGTTATACCTCAGTATGTTTGTTGTTAGTATACAGAAATGCTATAAATTTTTGTATGTTAATTTTGTATTCTGCCACTTTATTGTATTCATTACTTCAAAAAGGTTTTATGGCCACACTTGGGTCTTCTATGTATACAATCATATTATCTGCAAACAGAGATAATTTCACCTCTCTTTCCCCATTTGAATGCCTTTTATATTATTCTTTTTTCTGATTGCATTGGCTAGAACTTACAGCACATTATTGAAAAGGATTGAAGAAAGTGGGCAGCCTTGTTTTGTACTGGTTTTTCAGCTTTTCCCCATTCAGTATGATGTCAGCTATGAGTTTTTAATAGATGGCTTATAGTGTGTTGAGAAATGTCTCTTTTATGCTGATTTTAGAGAGTCTTGATCATGAAGGTATGTTGTGTTTTATCAAATGCTTTTTCTCCATCAATTTTTATAATCATATGGTTTTTACCTTTCTTTCTGTTAATACAGTGTATTACATTTATGGTTTTGCACATGTTGAACCACCCTTGCATCCCTGGAATAAAGCCTACCTGGTCATGATGTATAATCTTCTTTATATGTTACTAGATATGATTTGCCTATATCTTGTTGAGAATTTTTGCATCTATATTCATCAGGGTTATTGGTCTGTTGTTTCCCTTCCTTGTCATATACTTGTATGTTTTGGGGATGTGGGTGATGGAGGCTTCAAAAATGAATTTGAGAGGGTTGCTTTCTTTTGGGTCTTTAAAAATAACTTCAGTAGAATCTGGGTTAACTCTTCTTTAAAAGTTTTGTAGAATTCAGAAGTGAAGCCATCAGGACTGGGGTGTTTCTTTAATGGAAGGTTATTTATTAGTGATTTAATCTCATTGCTTGTTATGGATCTATTCAGGCTTTCTATGCCCTCCTGATTCAATCTTGGTAGATTATATGTGTCCAGGAATTTATTCTTCTCATCCAGGTTTTCTTGTTTGTTGACATTTCTTGTTTGTTGACTCAGAGTGTCTTCCAATGATGTTTTATCTGTTATAATATTGCCTGTTTCATTGTGAATTTGATTTATCTGGTTCCTTTCTCTCTTCTTAATTAGTCTAGCTAGTGGTGTGTAAATCTTGCTTATCTTTTCAAAGAACATTCCTTTGCTTTCATTTATTTTCTGTGTAGTGTTTTTATTTTCTATTTCATTTATTTCTGCTTGAATCTTTATTATTTTTCTCCTGGCTTTTTTTTTTTTAATTTTGTAGTTGTTGTTTTTCCAGTTCTCTGAGGCATGATGTTAGGTGGTCCATTTGCCATCTTTTCATCTTTCTCTTGTGCACATTAATTGCTATGAACTTCCCTCTTATGACTGCTTTTGCTGTGTTCCTTAGATTATGGAGACTCGTGTATTCATTATCACTATTTTTCATGAGTCTATTGATTGCAGTATTAATTTCTTCAATAGTTGTGCAGTCATTCAGGAATAAGTTATTTATTTTCCATATGACTGTGTATTCATGGATTCTTTCTAAAATTAATGAGTTTAATTCCATCATAGTCGCAGAAGATGCTGTATATAATTTCTATGACTTTGAATCTATAAAGGGTTGTTTTGTGCCCTATCATGTGGTCGATCTTCAAAAACGTTCCATGTCGGGATAAGAAGAATGCATACTTCATGGTTTTGGTGTGGAAGGTTCTATAGATATCTGTCAAGTTCATTTATTCATGGTATCATTTAGATCTTGTTTCCCTTTACTTAGATTTTGTCTAGATGATCAGTCCAAAGGAGATGGTTTGGTGTTGATGTCCCCAAGAATTAGTGATTTATAAGTGTTATATCTGCTTACTGAATTAGTCCTTTTACTACTATATAATGCCCTTCTTTGTCTCTTATTACAGCTTTTATCTTAAAGCCTATTTTGTATGAAATCAGTATTACAACTCCATCTCTTTTTTTGGTTTCCATTTGCATGGAAAAGGTTTTACAGCCCTTCACTTGTAGTCAGTGTATGTCTTTATCCATCAGGTATGTTTCTTGTAGGCAACAGATAGAAGGTTTGTTTTTGTTTGTTTGTTTGTTTGTTTGTTTTTCCTATTTAGCAAATCTGTGTTCCCTGATTAGAAAATTTAATCCATTAACATTCAACGTTATTATCGATATTTCCAGATTTGTCCCTACCATTAAGTTAGCCATTTTCTTGGTTTTTTTGTTCTCTTATTTCTGTCTGTCTCTTTAGTTTTCCTGGTATAGCATTCCCTTCAGAATTTCTTAAATAGCTGGTCTGGTGTTGGTAAATTCTTTCAGGTTTTGTTTATCTGAGAATGTTTTTATCTTTTCTTCCCATTTGAAGGATAATCTTGCCAGGTACAGTAATTCTGGATGAAATTGTTTCTCTCTTAACACTTTGAATGTATTTTCCATTCCTTCCTTGCTCACATTGTTTCTGGTTAGAGGTCGATGAGAAGTCTGATATTAACCTGATGGGATAACCTTTGTAAGTAGCTTGAAATTTTCTCTTGGCAATCTTAATATCTTGTATTTTTCTGTGATTTTAGCCAGTCTGGCTATGAAGTGCTGTGGAGATGATAGTCTTGTGTTAATTCTATTTGGAGTCCTTTGTATTTCTTGGGTCTGGATATTTGAATTCTTCTCTAAACCTGGAAAGTTTTCTTCCAGGATTTCATGGAATAGATTATCAATGCCCTTATTACTTTCTTCACTTTCTGGGCTACCAATTACTCAAGTGTTTGGGCATTCAATGGTATCTAGTATTTTCATATATTGTCCTCATTTTTTTCTGTTTCTGTGTGTGTGTGTGTGTGTGTGTTTCTTCCTAGATCAGAGGTTTTGTCGTCTACATCCAAGATTCTATCTTCTGCATGATCTAATCTGCTTTTAATACTTTTTGAGGGAGGTTTTGATTTCCTATATTGCAGCCTTCATCTCTAGCAGTTCCATTTGATTCTTTTTTATAGTGTCTAATTCTTCTTCCAAATCATGGAAGGTCTTCCTCATCTTCTGGAGCTCATTGTCTGTTTTCTTCTGCATCTTCTGGAGTTCTTGTCTCTTTTGTCTTGCATTTCATTTAGCTTTGTCACTATGAATACTCTGAATTCTTTTTTTTTTTTGAGAGGTTTTTGCTATAGGGCGCGTGAGCTCGCCAGACAGACAGAGAGAGACAGAGACACAGAATGTGAGAAATCACCCCCCCCAGGGGGGATGGCCACGCTGCAATCCCTTCTCCTCCATTCTCCTCTTAGGATCTTGGGCATGCATGCACATGCGCCTAGCATGAGTTTTAAGCCACCGGGTCTGGGACTCAAACCATGGTCAGCTTGGTCAGCTACATGGGAGTCCAGCTACATAGCCATTATGCTAACTGCTGGTCCTTGAATATTCTGAATTCTTAATTTGACATTTCCATTTAGTTTCATTGTACTGTCTGCAGATGATGAAGAGCTCTTCTTTCCCTTGGAGGGAAGACATTTTCTTGGTTTCTCATATTTATTGTGCCTCTGTGGTGGTTGCTGGTCATCTGATGGATTATATATTTCTTCCTAATTACTGCACTATTGTCACTGAAACTGAGTATACCAATGGCCTCTCAATTTATTGAGAACAGGTTTACCTGGGGCTGAGCTGCAGGGTTTCAGTGAAGGGAGAAAGTAAGGGTCACACAGCATGCACCACCTGCTTCAGAAAACTGTGGAGTTGAAAGTATTTTTGAGTGGGCAAAAAGTCAGCTAGAGATCTAGGGTGGTCTCCTAGAAGGGGTAGGGAGATAGTGGAGTTTCCAAGGCAATCTCTGGCCTCAGTCCTCACTAGCTTCTGTAGCTGTCAATCAGCAGGATCAGGTGAGGGGGTGGTGCTTGAAGCTGGAGAGCTCTGTGCACCTGAAAGAGGTGGAGACAGTGGAGCTCCCAAGGCAATCTCTGGCCTCAGTCCTCAATTGCTTCAGCCCCTGCTGCTCACACTACTACCCAATTTCTGTTGTTCAATAATATATATTGTCTAGCCTATAATAAGGAATTACCACATGTAACAACAACTAAGAGATTATGGTCAATAATAAAGTGAAAAATAAATAAATAAATATAGTAAAAGGGACTCTACATTCTAGCAAAGAAATAACTGAAAAAAATAGAAGAAAAATCACAACATAATTAGTATTTTAGAAAATATGCAAAAACTATAAAAATCTATGTAAAGAATATAGATTCATTTCAACAGAATATTAGAATGTATACCAAGTTATCAAATTTCAGAGTAAGTGAAAAAAGAGAATGTTTAAATTCAATAAATCAATGAATTGTTTGAAGACAGATCTCACAGTGCTAAATACTGAGTTAGTTCATTGGAAGAGTCAATGATAAAAATATCTTATTGACAAACACAGAGAAAAAAACATTTTTAAAAATAGGATAAGTGATATGTAGAACATACTGAAAAGCCTAAAATTTTAAAATAGAATCACAAGTTGAAGAGGAGAAAGAAAATTAAAAGTAATTTAAATTGATATGATGGTTGAGAATTTTCCAAAAGTTTGAAAGGATAGCATCTCCTTGTTTTAATCAGCCCAATGTATTCTAAGCAGAATAAAAACAAACAAAAAACACCTAGGTATATCATAGTAAGAGAGATGAAAACCAGAGACATTGAGAAAATCTAAAAGCAGCAATAGAAAAAAGACTCTTTTTTATTTTACTTTTATTCAATCAATATATAATCAAGCATGCGAAGGAAAGATACATGACAAATCAACAATTAGCTTGAAATTACTGGGATGAATAGAGATATCATCATGCTTTAATCCTAAAATATATATAATTAAACTAATTTGTAAAATAACCTGCTATACACCACAATTTAATTTCATAGTGAACATGTTCTATTTTTCTTTCTTGTTTTTTTTTTAATTTTTCCATCTGTCAAATGTTTCCTCCCCTTTTACCTCATACCTTCCACCAGTCATTCTCTACCATCCACTCTCTCCTATAATCTCTAGCATTCACAACTATCCTCTCCATCATTAAATTTTCAAATCTCTCAATCTCTGAGTGCTGTAGCACTCAGTACAAATTGAGTGGGGATATGCAATGCATATCTTTCAAGGTCTGGATCACTTCGCTCAACATTTAGTCTTTTATATCCATCTATTTTGAGTCAAATGATAGTACTGCATTATTTTTTTTGTAGCTGTGTAATATTCCGTTGTATAGATGTATACGTTTTTCAACCTAGTCATCTGTTTTTGGATGCTTAGCTTGGTTACATGTTTAAACAATTGTAAAGAATTACGCCACTAAGAATATGGATGTGCAAATATCTTTCTGATTGAGTATCTACCTATCTTTTGGTAAATACCAAGAAGTGGGATTACTGGATTATAGGTAAGTTCTATTTGCAGGTTTTGTTTTGTTTTTGTTTTTGTTTTTTAAGAGAGATTTTTGCTATAGGTTATGTGTGCTCACTAGAGAGATAGAGAGAGACAGAGAGATAGAAAGTGAGAACTCACCCCCCAGGGGTGATGGCCACACTACAATCCCTTCTTCTCCATTTTCTGCTCAGGATTTTGGGCATATATGCACATGGGCATGGCATGAATTTTAAGCCACCAGGTCTGGGACTTGAACCCAGTCAACTATGTGGCAGTCCAGTGATGTAACCATTATGCCATCTGCTGGTCTCTCTATTTGTAGGTTTTTGAGAAACCTCCATATTGTTTTCTACAGAGGTTGGACTAATTTAAATTCCCACCAGCAGTGTAAGCAGTTCCCTTTTCACCACAGTCTCACCAACACTTGCTGGTGTTAATTTTTTGATCCTAGCCATTCTAGCTGGGGTTAAATAATATCTCATTATAGTTCTAATTTGCATTTTCTTTATGGCAAGAGACTTTTAACATTCTTTCATATGCCTCTTGGCCATTCATAAGTCTTCCATGGAGAGGTGCCTATTCATTCGCCCATTTTAAAATGGGGTTCTTCATTTTTTTAATAAGCACATTGCTTGAATTTCCTATATAGTCTAGATATCAATCCATTGTCTGCAGAATAATTTGCCAATATTTTCTACAATAAGACTCATATTTTAAAAGGAATGACAATAAAACTGATTGATGACTTGAACAAAATAGAATTTAGAAGACAACTGAACAACATTTTTAGTTGATAAATATAATCGCTGACCTAAAATTCTTTAGTTTGTAAAAGTGACCTTTGAAAATAAGGAAAACAAAACTCTCCTTTTGACAAATAAATAATCATAGCCAACAGGTCAGCACTCAAAGAAATAATAACATTACTTCATCAGGCAGGACAATATAATATCTATAAAGAAACATAGATATAGATGTATAAAGTACATAAAATTGAATAAATATGTAGGTGAAATGAAAAAGAGCTCTACAAATAAATATAATATATTGTAGGTAATAAAATACATATGGAACAAAATTTAAAGATAGCAAAAATTGGGAACCAGCAGTTAGCGTAATGGCTATGTCGCTGGACTCCCACGTAGTCGACCGCGGTTCGTGTCCCAGACCCGGTGGCTTAAAACTCACGCCGGGTGCGTGTGCGTGCGTGCCCAAGATCCCGAGAGGAGAATGGAGGAAAAGGGATTGCGGCGTGACCATCCCCCCGGGGGGTGATTTCTCGCTTTCTGTCTCTATGTCTCTCTCTCTCTGTCTGGCGAGCGCACACGCCCTACAGTGAAAATCTCTCCAAAAAAAAAAAAAGATAGCAAAAATTGGGGGGGATATAAACATATTTAAAAGTTTCTAAGCTTTCATCAGTAACAGAAAATTGTAAATTAATTATCTGTATTAGACTATAGGAAGTTGAAGATTCATGTTGCAATTTCTAGAGTAACCATTACAATAATAATAAAATAATTCAAATGCGAGAAGTAGATTGAATATCTATATTTGATGACTACAATATAGATAAGAATGGAAGGAGATAAAATACAGATATGAAAAGGTAAAACAAATAAAATAATGGAAGATATAAGACCTAAGTAAAATAGACTATATAAACAGAAGAAAAATATTACATAATAAGTTAAAAATCCCAGCATTTTGTGAATTATAAGAGATATAATTTTAAAAAGATAATAAAGATACAGTATGTAAAATGTGACAAATGTTAACCAAGAAAATGTTAGTATAGTTCTACTAATATCAGTTAATAAAAACTTTATAAAAAGAAGCTTTAATGAAAATAAAGAAAATAATTTGTTAATGATACAAGTTCTTTCCCCAGGAAGACATTACATTCTTAAATGTGTATTGATACACTAAAATAACTTCAAAACATACAGTGAAATGTTCAGAAATAGACAAATTTAGAATTGTAGAGAAACTTTTAGCACTCCTCCTCAATTACAGAGGAATAAGAAGATATAAATCCCTTGGGAAGAGATACATTCCAAAACCTGTGTTGAGCCATAAGAACATCCCAACAAAATTGATAAGTTTGACATTTTTTCCTAACCATGGTGGAATTAAGCTATTAATCAACAGCATTCAAGAGAAGTACAAAAGGGGTCAGCAAGTGGTGTGGTGGATAAGATGCTGAACTCCCACATGGCTGACTACCATTCAAGTCCTGGATCCTGCAGCTTGAAATTCTTGCCAGGTGTGTGTGCCCAAAATCCTGAGAGTAGAGTGGAGGAAGAGATCACAGAATCACAGAATAGACTTCCTCCCTTGGGGGGGGGGGTAATTTCTCACTTTCCCTCGCTTTGAATAGCTCTTTTATGTGAGTGCACCTTCCCTAAGGCAAGAGTCTAAAAAAAAAAAAAAGAAAGAAAAAGAAAGAAAGAAAGACAGAAAGGATAACTTTAAAAAAATGATTAAACTTCAAAATAAGGGACCAGCAAGTAGCATAGTGGTTATGGTGCTGCACTCCCATATGGCTGACCACATTTTGAATCCCAAACCCAGAGACTTGAAACTCACACAGGGTGCCTGTGTGCGCATGCCCAAAATCTGGAGAGGAGAATGGAGGAGAGGGACTGAGTAGTAGCCATTCCCCGCCACCCCCCACCCCGGGAGGTGATTTCTTGCTCTCTGTTTCTCTGTCCTTTAGGGGAGCACATGCGCATTTACAGCAAAAATCTCTTTTAAAAATACCCACAAAAAAACTCAAAATGCTTGGGGACCAGCAGTTGGCATAATAATTATGTTGCTGGACTCCCATGTAGTAGACCGTGGTTTGAATGCCAGACCCAGTGGCTTAAACTCACGCTGGGCGCATGTGCGTGCATGCCTAAGATCCCGAGAGAATGGAGGAGAAGGGATTACTGCATGGCCATTCCCCCGGGGGGGGGTGATTTCTAGCTTTCTGTCTCTCTGTCTCTCTCTGTCTTTCTGGCGAGTGCACACACCCTATAGCAAAAACCTCTCAAAAAAAAAAAATGCTTGGATACAAAAGATCAACTTTTCATTTAATCTGTAAATCAAGGAGAAATCTAAAAAGAAGTAGAATTTCTTTTTTAATTGAAGTACAAGTACATACAACATACATAAATATTATAAGATTCAACTTAACAGTGCTTTAAAGACAAATGTAGAGCCTTACATAAATATATTTAAAAAATGGAACACTGATGAAGCAACAATTTAGGTCTTCATGTCAAGAAATGAGGAAAATAATACAATAAATTCAAGGGAATTTGAAAGTAGCCATAATGAAACTCAGTGAAGGAAACAATTAAATATAAAACAAATGCTAAAAAGAAAAAAACAAAAGGACAGAATTTGACTTATGGATCTTAAAATATGAATTCTTACTAATACTCATGAAACGCAAGAGAAATGAAAAAGTAGTATCATGCATTTAAAACTAAAACTGAACGTTATAGGCATTGACTCAATGTTACGGAGAATTATCGGTCCTACATAACTTTACCAGTGAATTTTTCCAGAAATATAAATCAATATCATTAATTTTGTGTGAATTTTAACTGAGAAAAGAAAAAATAGTTCAAAAGTCTTTTAAACATGGCAGGAACTTTACTCAGCAAAAAAAGTAGATTCATTTCTTTCATGACAGTAATTATAAATAAATATTCTTAAAATATCGATAAAATCTGGCACATCATTTTTTATAATAATGTGTAATGGTCAAATGGTTTATGTTTTAGGTACTGATTTTCTTTATTTAAAGACTGGTTTTAGCTATAGGGTGCATGTGCTTGTCAGAGAGACAGAGACAGAATGAGAGAAATTGAGAAATCACTCCCCAGAGGGGTCATGCTGTAATCCCTTCCCCTCTGGTTTCCTACTGGGATTTGAGAGGCATGAACACGTGCCAGCATGAGATTCAAGTTGCCTGTCCAGGACAGGAAACCTGGTCAGTCATGTGTGAGTCCAGCATCTTAACCATTATGTCACTGGGTGGTCCCAGTATTTCTTTTTATAATGCTGAGGACACATGTTAGTGCATGAGCAAAAAGAAGAGGGAGACAGAGAAATAGCATTCTCCCAACGGGTCCTGGTCACAGAGTTCTCCATACCATCAGGATCCTGGATGTGCCTGATGTGATTTTTTACCCCATGGGGGCCACGATTCATATCATATTGGAATCCTGTTCTCTCTGTACTGGCCTAATCTGTTATCTGTTGTGAACAGGCCTTGCTTGGGGATTTTGCCATAGGGAGCCTGCGCTCACCAGAAAGAGACAGATGGAGACCTTAAGAGAGAAATTGAGAAATCACCCCCTAGGGGGATGGCCACACTGCAATCCCTTCTTCTCCATTCTCCTGGGATTTTGGGCAGATGAACTGCCTGTTGTGATTTTGAAGCCACAGGATTCAGGATTTGAACTGCAGTCAGCCATGTGGGAGTTCAATGTCTTAACCACTACACTACCTGATGGCCTCAAGTGTTCTGTTTTTTTTCTTGTTGTTATTTTGCTTTAAGTATTAGAAGACCAATCCGAGAAGAGTGCTGCTCCCAATTTGCCTGCCCAAGTTTTTAAGGAGTTCCCTAGCCCAGATACAGTGGCATGGTGGTCATGGAGTCGGTGGCTCTGGTCGTTGCCTTTCCTCACTGCAAGGACCACCTGGGAAAGGAGGAGGAGAGCTTTCTGTGCTTCATCAAGAGAATCCACCTCTGAGACATCCTCACCATGTTCTACTTTGTGGCCTGGCTGAAGGATTATAAACTTGACTTTGGTAACTGCCAAGGGAAAACAAGTCAAACTTGGCATTAAGGTACAACCACCATTTTTCAAAGTTCTGGTTATAAAGTGTAGAAAGTAGTGTGGAAAGTGAACAAAAACAATTTAAATTCTCTGGATGAGCAAAGAGATAAAATAGAACATACATGTAATAAAAGGTAATGCTCAACTGAAGAAGGATGAAAATAATCTGTCAAAGTTGTCTGATGACACATTATGAGAGTTCTCCCCCATTACCATAGTATAAAAAGGTTATTTGCATTGGTGCAAAAGAAAATGGTTTTTAACTTCAAAAGAACTTAGAAACAACAGACCCAAATGAGTTTACATAAAAGATCTCAGAAGAAATTGAGGACATTAACAAAAAGGAGAAAACAAAAACTCACTAGAACATAACAGATTATATACAGAGATATTCTGTGTGCTAATATAAAAATCTGTAATGTTTGAGGATAGGGATCTGGAATAGCTCCATGTTTTAAGACTATTTCTCAATCATGCTGTGAAGGGAGATCTCACTTGGGTAATTTCTTGTTTTTAGACTGTAAAAAGAAACGGATTATGAGTGGGGCAATTAGAAAAGGGGCCGTGAGGTCCTAGAATGCCGACAAATGAATGTAGACACTTAAAGCTGTTTACTAGAATTGATCTTAAATGTCTTCTTGCTCTGTGGCAAATAGTAGATTGGGGTCTGCCTGGCAATGGCCCTGGTGAATTGCTCTGCTCTGTCTAGGGTTATTATTACTTTTTTAAAGATTGATTTAGTTTTATTTATTATTATTATTATTTTTTAAAAATTTTCTATAGGGCATGTGCACTCACCAGAGACAGACAGAAAGAGGGAAAGTGAGAAAACAAGCAGCATTTTGGGCAATAAATTCTTAATAAAAAATAAAATTAACATATTCAAAAAAGAACTTGGTAAATTGAACTACATTTAATTAAAGAAAACCTACTCGTTAAAAATATAACCACTTAGGGACCAGTAGATGGCATAACGGTTACATTATTAGACTCCATCGTAGTTGACTGTGGTTTGAGTCCTGGACCTGGTGACTGAAAACTCATGCTGGGTGTGTGGGTGTGCATACCCAAAATTCTAAGAGAAGAATGGAAAAGGGATTGCAGCGTGGCCCTCCCCATGTGAGGGGGTGGGGGGGATGGATTTCACATTTTCTGTCTCTGTCTCTGGCAAACACACACACCATATAGCAAAAAATCTCTCTAAAAAATTAATAAAGTAAAAATAGTAATTTAAGAAAATAAAAATTCATGCCACAGATGTGGAGAGTACTTTTTCACAAGGTCAGGGACTGCAACCATAGTCGGCCATGTGGGAGTCCAGCACTTAAACTGCCATGCCACCTGCTAGCCCCTGGAATTTTTTTTTTTTATCACCTTCATAAAAGTAAGCAAACCACAGTGATACTTGATACTAAATACTTTTTTGAGAGGTTTTTGCTATAGGACACGTGCACTTGCCAAAAAAAGAGAGAGAGAGAGAGACAGAGCGACAGAAAGTGAGATATCACCCTCCAGGGGGATGGCCACTCGACAATCCCTTCTCCTCCATTCTCCTCTTGGGATCTTTGGCATGCTCACACACACACACACGCCTAACATGAATTTAAGCCACCGGATCTGGGACTTGAACTGTGGTCAACTACATGGGAGTCCAGCAACATAGCCATTACACCAACTGCTGGTCCCTATACTAAAATATAGCCATTACACCAACTGCTGGCCCCTATACTAAAATGTCAGTATCAGAAAAAAGAGTCCCTGTTATCCATATTTGCATTAACAGACTATATAAGAAAATCATATCTCAATAGAGGCAAAATATTATTTCATAAAGTCAATATCTATTCATTAAAAACTCTTAGTCTACAAGAAGTAGGTGAGATTTTTATTTATATAAT
>NW_006203801.1:102176-142261 GCF_000334495.1 Tupaia belangeri chinensis | reverse complement strand
ACCTGCAACGAATATCATATCTAAAGGTGAACTGTATAACACTCTTTGGGGAAATTAATGAAGAGACAAGGATGGGAACCCCTTGCCACTAAATAGTTACTGGGTGTGCTGAAGAGAATAATAAAAGAAAGAAAATATAATGACCAGAATAGAAGAAATAAAACTGTGTTGTTCACAGGTGGCATTATATTATACGTATAAAATAGAAACTTTATCTATACACAAACTATTAGAATTATTTAATAGAGAAAAGTTGCTGAATCAGTATTCAATACTCTATTTCTTTTTCTTTTTTTTAGAGAGTTGTTTTGTTTTCGTTTTTGTTTTTTTGCTATAGGATGTATGTGGTTGTTGGACAGAGACAGAGAGACAAAGGCAAGAAATACCCCCCTAGGAGTGTGGCTATGCCACAATCCCTTCTCCTCCCTTCTCCTCTCAGGATCTTGGGCACACACACATGTGCCCATCATGAGTTTTAAGCCACTGGGTCTCAGACTGGAACCACGGTCAACTACATGGAAGTCCAGCGATATAACCATTATGCCATCTGCTGGTCCCCCATACTCAATTTCTAATTAACAGCAACCAACAGAAAATAAAATTGATTTCAATCATAATAACAATTGAATATAATAACATGTCAGATACCTAGGAAAATATTAACAAATGATATGTAATATTTCCATGTTGATTACTATAAAATATTGCTAAGAAAAATTAAACAAGGTACAACTAAATAAGGTATGCATCATATTTATTGGGTGAAAGACCTAATTTGTAAAGATGTCTGTTATATTCAGATTAATTAATAAATAAAATATAATCCCAACAAAAATACCATAGAGGATTAACTTTTAATTGTTATTTTAAACATAATAAACTAAGCTGAAATAAGTGTGAAAAAGAATTGTGGTATCTTAGAAAACAACAAATTAAGGGAGTTGCACTTCCAAATAGTCAGACCTACTATGTGACTAAATAAATAAAGACAATGAGATAGTAATCAAGGAAATATAAGAAAGAAACCAAATGATCTTTTCAATAACTTGAGCAGAGGCATTGGATATTCACGTATAAAAGATGAACCTTTATCTTCATTTTACACTGATTAATATCAGATTTATGTTTCAAAGTTTAATCAATAAAATTATTGGATTAAAACATAGGAGAATATGATGCTGGAATAGGCAATAATTTCTTAATAAAATAGAAAGCATATTCAAAAGAATGTGGTAAATTGGACTACATTTAATTAAAGAAAACCTACTCATTAACAGATAACCATTTAGTGAAATAAAAATGCAAGCCACAAATGTGGAGAGTTCTTTTTCACAACAAATATGTACAAAAAGACTCATATCGAGGAGAAATTCTCAAATCAATAAAAAAAAAGACAGACAACTCAATAAAAGATTAGGCAAAGAACCTTAGTGACATATCAAAAAAATCTATTTAGTGGCCAATAAACCAAAGAAAAGATGCTTAAATTCACAAGTTAGGAGGGAAATACTAACGTCTCTAAAATAAGCACTTTTTTTTTTTTTTTTTTTTCAGAAAAATGGTCTGTCACTTGTGCATCTTGGCTTCAAGAGGAGACATCCTCAGCTTCCTTTCTACTCTGTAGATTACCTATCTTAAGGATATCTGACCAATGACTTACAGAATAATATCTAAATTATTAATGTGCCATTTAATAATATTCTAAGTAATCTTCTCCCTGTGTGTTTATACCATCAAATTTCCCTATTAAGAAAAATTTAAATATATTTAAACAGTACTTCAATCTGTTTATACATGAGTTCTGTGTTTTCCAAAACATTTAACTTCTTCTCTAGTATTTTTTCACTTATAATTCCTTATGTTTTAAAATCCCTCCCATCTTTCAAAACTTATTGCAAAAATCACTTTCCTCAGCAAATTACATAGATCCCACAGCATCTTTATTTAATGTTTCAATCGCATATTTTAAAAGCATATGATTTGTCCTGTTATATTGGTAAAATATATTTCAACATTTAAATTTTCTAAGATGTTCACATATTTTCTAGAGTACAGGGACCAAGTCATAGTTTCTGTATCCTGTAATCTCTAACATAATACTGAACATTAAGGTATTGAATAGTTTAAAATTGGAATTTCAGTCAGAAGCTTGACTCTAGTGAATTTCAGAAGAATCATTACTACCATTATGCTAAATCCTTGAAAGCCCCATTATATTATTCCTGGTTCCTTTATTGTGATTACCTAGACTTGTACCAGCATGTAATATGCAGAAATCAGCACCAAATTTTTAAACAGGAGACTGAGAAAAGTCACACAATAAATGACAATGAATTAGACAGAGATATTGCTAAAAGACATGTTGACATGAATAGCAATGAGTAGAGAACTGGCCTAAAGATCAGGTGAACAATAATGTCTTGTTTTGGTAAAATGATTAATACCTGGGTACTTTTGCACATTTTCCTTTGGGTATCTAAGACAACAGCAGAATTGAGAATTACTCATGTTCCCAGAAGCAGATTAGAAAGATCTCATAATACAAGGGGCATCGTGTAGTGCATCCAGAGGTATATTCTCTTAGGAGCTTAGCAAAATAGCTCAGAACTAAATGATTACTCAGAATGAAAGTCATTTTGATTACAGTCTAAAATTATTAAGAGAGCAGACAAAAAGTAGATTAGGAAGGGATAAGCAGGTAATGGTAAGATAAATTGATTTTAAGAAATATTGCATGTTTGTATGTCATGCTTTTAAAAGAAAGTTAAATTATTTTATTTAAAATTTTATAGTAAGTAAATAATATTTTGTTTTGCATATGTCTTTTTTAAAGTTTTATTGAGGTGTAACTGATTTATCAAATATTGTACTTGCTTAATGTACACATTTTGATGAGTTTAGATATATACATATACTGTGACAACATCACATAAGTACTCAACATGCTATCACCTCCAAAAGTTTACAATATTCCTGGTTTATCTGTTTGCTAAGTACACTTAACATAAGACCTATTTTTTAACATATTATATTTTAAAGTACACAATAATATATTATTAACTATAGGTATCATATTATACAGCAGAGCTCTAAAATTTATTCATATTGCATTTTGTCCCCATTTGCTTCTTCCCCAGCCCCTAGTAGCTACCATTTTATTTTCTTCTTCTATGAGTTTGACTACTTTAAATACCTCATATAAGTGGAATCATGTAATAGTAATTTAACAATTGTATCTGATCATTGTTGAAAGACTCTGTTATGTGGAAGTGGGAAGATTAGTTCAAAGGCTATTGCACAACCACCCGCTGTGGCAAACTGTGATGCTGTGCTCCAAAAGGAACTACATGGGAGGCTCAGTGAAACCTCAAGGGCAGACTTCACGGTGTGCTCCTGTAATCCTAGAGACCTAGAGAGAGTACAGCAGGAAGACTGTAAGACCTTGAGGCTGACATGGGCAAAACTGTCAGACTCTGTCTACTAAAGTGAAGAACATGGTGGTGCCTACTACAATGCCAGCTGAAAGGCTGAGGAAGGAGAACTGTGACATGACCAGATCTTGTCTTTACAAAAAGTAAAACAAAAAAGGCTACTGAAATATTAAAGGTGAGAGAAACTGATCTCCAAAATGGTTTCGGTAGAGAAGACAAACAGTGATAACATATAAAACATATACTGAAGGTAAAAACAAGTGAATTTGATGATGGGTTTCATGTGGGAGTCAAGAAAAGAGTCAAAAATGAGTTCTAAATTTTATACCTTAGCAACTGGGTTCCTGGTGGATAATAATGCTCTTATCCATGAAGGGTAGACTCAGATGAGTAGAAATTTGTCAATGATGAGAAAAAGAAACAGCAATTCTATTCTGCCTTGATTTTTTATTTTTAAGTTGTGATAAGATACACAAAACCTAACATTTATAATTTATTTATTCTTAGGCATAAAGCACCATGGCATTCAGTATGTTGCATATATTGTGCAACAATTATCACTACATATCTACGGAAACTTTTCATCATCTCAAACTGAAACTTAACCAATATCTCTACAAGTCTTCATTTCCATTTCCTGAAATCAATTATGACCACCATTCTACTTTTTGTCTCTTTGAATTTGATTATTCTAAGAACCTATTAACAGTGGACTAATACATATCCTGTTGTTTCTGAATTATTTCACTTAGCATAATGTCCTCTTCAGATTCATCCATGTTCTAAACATGTGTCAGAATGCCATTCCTTTTAAAGTGTGCATAATATTCCATCATATGCATATTGTTTGTTTTGTTTACACATTCATACCTTGATGGACACTTGAGTTGTTTTCATTTGTTAGGTTTATATTTTAAAAATGATGTCAGTCAAATGTGACCCCGGAGACTGAGGCATAGACTGAGGCATACTCCTAGACAGTACTTGAAGACATCACGAGGAAATAGTGTGGTAAATGGAACAGAATGTCTCATTAAGAACCCTGGGAAACTTCAGTATGAACAAGTCAATCAGGAGAGATCATCCAAAAAATCCAGGAAAAAACACAAGTAAAGAAGGGAAATCAGCTGAGTCTTCTGTTGCCAAAAGTAAAGAGTGTTTCAATTTTTTTTAGCCATGTTTTGAGGTCCTACTTTTAAAAGTCTTTGTCCAGACCATTATTAGATATGTATAGCTATTTTATATAAATTAAAAGTTATAACTAAAAAAGAGTGTTTCAAGATGAACTGTCTTCAATTTTTTAAAGCTGAATAATAAAAAGAGTGATGAATCCACTATTAGATGATGTGAAAGAAAGTAAATTATAATTAGATGAGAAGTGACTAGAATAATAAATTGAAGTAAAACATAATTTTTAAATCTTTTTATATATTTAATGAGTTTTCCAAGTTCCAATTATATCCCTTTTCTAAATTAAAAAAATTAAAATTTGTTTGTTTTTTGTTTTTGCCATAGGGCTTAAGCACTTGCTGGAGAGGAGTCAGAGAGAGATAGTGAGAGGGAAAGTGAGAAATCATCCCCCAGTGGGAATGGCCACACCACAATCCCTTATTCTCCATTCTCCTCCTGAGATTTAGGCCATGCATGCACACATGAGTAGTGCAATTTTCAAGCTGCCAGGCCCGGGACTCAAACTGCATTAGGTCATGTGGGAGTCCAATGCCTTAACCACTATGCCACCTGCTAGTCCTGATTCCATCTCTTTTAAGAAGTTTCCTTTGGATTTTTTTCTTTTTTAAAGATTTTATGCCATAGGGCATATGTGCTCACCTGAGAGAAACACAGAGATAGATAGAGAGAGAGAGTGAAAAATTATACCCCACGGGGATGGTCACACACAATCTCTTCTTCATTTTCCTTTTAAGATTTTGGGCACACTCGCACATGCACCCAGTGTGCTTTTTAGGTCACAGGTTCTGGGACTCAAACCATCAAGTTGGCCATGCAGGATCCAGTGCCTTTAATCACTATGCCACTTGTTGGCCCCACAAATCTACGTTTTGTTTGTTTGTTTGCCACAAGGCACGTGCACTTGCCAGAGAGAGACTGAGAGATGGAAAGTGAGTAATCGCTCCCTGTGGGGGAACAGCCACTCTACAATCTGTTCTCCTCCATTCTTCTCTTCTGATTTTGGGTGTGTAGCTCATGCACGTACCAAGCATGATTTTCAAGACACCAGGTCCAGGATTCTGTGGTTGACCATGTGGGAGTCTAGCACCTTAACCATCATGCCACCTGCTGGTCCCAAGAAGATGCTTTCTAAATAAAGCATAAATAAACTATGTTGAGCTATTTTTACAAAACACTCTCCATGCCCTCTTCTTTGGAGTTTTTTGCTTTTTCCATTGTCATTGTATCTGTTCATAATCTGCTATCAGAGTTCCACCTACTTCTCTTGGCTGTAGTATAGTTTTTTTGGACAAGAAAGATTTTAAATTCTTTGATGTAGAGCAAGTTTGATGCCAATTTTGGTTGAATAACCCACTCAGGGGGGAGTGTCTTCAGAATGTAATGTATAACCATACTTACACCTGTTGAGTCATTGTACAGCTTAGGCCTACTCTATTATCATAGAGTATTTATCTCTGCTCACACTATTCTGTGTTTTTCACTATTGAATTGGGATTTCACTACTACAAAAACTTAATGTTGGCTGAAAACTTGTAGAGATTTGTTGTGCACTCCCAATAAACCCATTGAGAGATTCAGCTGTTATCTTGCAACTAACCATAAAAGACAATAATTCACAAGTAAACTTCTAAAATAAAAGTAAGAAAAAAAAATGAGAAAAGAGAATGCATATACTTGGAATGTTAAAACAAAGAGTTTTTGCCTGTTTATTCAGTGAAAAAAAATGAATTTATGCTTTATGATTTCAATATTTTTTAAATTGGCTAACACCAAGTTTTATTACACAATACTGTGTTAACTATAAATTATTGTACTCAACTCTGATATGTTTGCTGTCTACAAGAGATTTATGAGTTAGTACTCAGTGCAGACGATTAAGCCTTGAGTATGTTCTTATTTTCACCATAGTATAATGACTTTTCTTTTCTAATTTCTTTCAACATCCCAATAAATTTCTAAAATAAATTCTTGAACATCTTCTTACAGAATATAAAGTAGTAGTTTAAGAGTCCCAGATATCTAATTAAACTCAATACAAAGAAAATGCTCTAGCTAATTTTTATACAAAACAGTCCTCAGTAGCTGTAACTTACTTAATAGTATGATGTTCACTCTGATGTCTGAATGATGAAAATTTATTTAAAAACACAACTGTCCTCATAAGAACAATACATTTTGGCTATTCAAAACTGTCTCAGTGTTTGATAATGCTTCATATGACATTATGTAATATTGATACGTAGATAATAACCCCAAAAATAGCATTAATTGGTTCAAACAGGATAGATAAATTGTGAGAAAAATGTTCCACAAATTCCTGGGTTACCTTATAATGTTCTAATGCTAATTCTTATAACCCAGTTGAAATCAAATAGGACAAATCTCTAAGCTCACACCTCAAAGACAAATCAGATATTTACAAATATAATTTATGTAGTTGTTTACATGTTTTAATGTTATAACATTTTTATATTTTGGTTTTACATCTTCTAATTTAAGTAAAACTTGCTCTTGCCATAAGGCTAATATTTCTAATACTTTTAAGTGAAACAATAAAATAAGGTAAATTTAAATTTTATGAATTATGTTTTCTATTAGGAGGAAAATCTTCAGTACTCTCTAGATTTTATAAAGAACCTTATATTATCAACAAAATGCTTTCAGGATATGAATGATAGTCTCTTCAATATAAGTTTCAATTCTGTATCTTCTCTCTTAGTTGGGGGAGAATAAAATGAACTAATTATATTTAAAGTAAAAAGTATTTAAATTTTCAAAAAAGTTCAATCACTCTTAGCCTAAATTTAATGTTCCTATGATAAAATAATCAAGTTTTCAAAATCTTCCAAAAACTTTCACTGCATCAAATTGCTACAACAAACAAACAAACAAACAAAACAAAAACCCTCAAAAGACTTTTTTTTTTCCAGATAATACCTTACATGTAGTCAGAAATTGTTAGAAAACTGATTCATTGTCCATAGTCATCTACTTAAGGCTACAATTCCAGATGTACATTTCTGTATATTATAAATGAGTAAGAGACTGAATAAATGTATTGACAAAGATACCAAAAAGAGTCACTTTTATAAGTGGGATAAAAATGGTCACCACAAATAGTCTTAATTATGATTATTTTTTATACTCCAGGATATATTATACACCTATGGATCTGGGCTCCTCATTCTGATTGTGCTCTCATTCCTATAACAAGAGCATTTAGTCTCTCTGTGGCCCACTAGAATGTGTTCAGAACCTGATTACTTAGAAATCTAGACAGCTGACTTCTAACGTCCTATGATCCTAAAAATGATACTTTACTCCCAAGATTTGTGGATCAGAATCTATTATCTGATCAACAGATTTACATTTGAATTTGATTTATTGTTCATTGTTTTTTTTTCCATCTATTATTTTTTCGTTTAATCATGTCATGCCTTTTTGTAGACTACTTTTCTTCTTTCCTTCTGTGAACTGTAATTTCCTAACTTATTTGCTCTGATAATTTGCTAAAGTCACTATTTCGCTCTGTGTGCTTGCTGAAGCCAGGCCGAGGTGCAGCAAAACACAATTTGACCCACATGGGAAAGGTCCTGGGTTCAAATCTGCAGATCTTCCTGGACTAGGGGTGGATTGTGGTGTGAAGAGATCCTCCTGGGGTCCCTGTTTCTGTCATAGAAGCAATAAGTACATAAGCTTAAAAAAAGTATTTGAGTTCTTATTTGGCCATAAAACTTGTAAAATAATAACACTGAAACATCTGTGTTCTTTGAGTAGACACTACTGCCCTAACAAGTGGCTTGTGAGTAATATTTTCAGGAGTCTCAAAGAAATCCAAGAGACATCAGAAAAGAATGGAACATTAGAACACTAAAAGAATTGCGGCCTGTTTTTTTTCTTATAAAAGCCAAAATATATGAAGAAAAACAGCTTGAACATACAGAAGGAAGGTCTTCAAAAAGTTTGGGAAAAATGACTATTACAAATATGTATGGATTTAAAAAAATTTTACACCAAAATAAACTCATATTTTAATTCTATTTTTTTCCTATGAACTTTCTGAAATCCCTTCATACCCTTCAGTGGCTTTTCTTAGTACCTAAAATAGCTACCTCAGCTGTTAACACTGTATTAAAGGTCAATGTGTCAACTTATCAGGAATGTTCCAACATAAAAGATTCCACTGGTGTAAATGTTCCAAGATCTAAGATCCTACTTGGTCAGTCCTGAAAAAGAATATGTAAGAAAATAATTTCTATTTATGTAATTAGAACAACTTAAAATTTATAAGTCTAACAGACATAGGCTGGCCCAGTAGCCTGTTGGTTAAGATAGTTGGATGCCACATAGCTGACCATGTGGCTCCATCCCCAGTAGTTTGAAAAACACTCAGATACACATGAATGTATGCCACAAATTTTTCTGTTCCATTTTATTTTTATTTTATTTTATTTTTGGAGAGATTTTTGCTACAGGGCACGGGTACTCGCCAGAAAGACAGAAACAGAGAGACATAAAGTGAGAAATCACCCCCCAGGGGGATGGCCACATTACAATCCCTTTTCCATTCTCCTCTCAGGATCTTGGGCACACACACACACACACATGCCCAAAATGAGTTTAAGCCTCTGGGTCTGGGACTCGAACTGTGGTCGGCTACATGGGAGTCCAGTGACAAAGCTATTATGCCAACTGCTAGTTCCCGCATGCATGATTTTCAAGCCACTGGGTCCAGGGCACAAACTGTGGTCAGTCATGTGAGATTCCAACACCTTAACCACTACGCCACCTGCTAGCCACCTAAGTATATGTTTTATTCATTTGTTAATAAGAGTCTCAGGACTGTTCTTCCTTATTACAGGAAGCAAACTTGAGTGGAGATGTTAAATGACTTGAATATGCTAGGTGCATCCATGGGTATGCCTGTGATCCTGGCTGCCTGCAGGACTGATAGGAGGGTCTTAGCATGAGGACTCTGTCAAATATGCACTCCCCACTACCCAATAAAGACAATAAATGAATGAACTTTTAAAAAGTCAGTTGTCATACTCTGTAGAACCAGATGATTTTGTTGCTAAGCAACTAAATCTAGAACTTGGTGAAATGAGAAACAAAGGAGAGGAGATTTATGTTTCCATTTGCCAAATGATGTTTCAAATAAAAATCTTGATAATAAAAACAGGCAGTTCAAACTTATAAGTTCAAAGTAGAAAAAAACAATGGAAACCACTAATTCTTCTATTGGTAAGTCATTTAAAATGTTTGACTGTATATGAGAATAGCACTGTTTATGAGAGAAGTAGTATTTATGTATGCATACACACATCCAGAAATTTTGTTGCTATATTCAGATCTTATTGTGAATATAAGTCCTTTAATATTTTCTCTACTTTTGTATTTATTTGTTTCATGTCCCCTAAATTGACTTTTTTTGTTAAAACTTTGTTTTTTAGAACTGTTTTAGGCTTACAGCAAAATTTAGGAGAAAGTGCAGAGATAACACATATACAGTCTGCTTTAATTCAGGCCTAGTATTCCTCATAATCATCACTCTCACCAGAGTGGTAGATTTGTTACAATTGAGCCCATGTTGGCATATCTTAACACTCAAATTCCATAGTTTATGTAAGGTTTTTTACTTGATACTGTGTATTCTATGTGTTTGGACAAATATATACTGAATTAACTTTTTAATTGATTGCATTTCAAAGTTTACAAAAATACTAAATTTGGATGCAAACTGGAGTAAAGGGGACCATATGTTGGTTGGCACAGCACTAAAACATGAGGCATTGTGAGGCAATCCCACATGGACAGGTTCTCATTCAAATGCAGAGACATCCCTGGGGATGCTGTTAACATCCTTGCCCATGATCCTGGGATAACAGAAGACTGGAAGTGCATAGTGGTGTCAACACTCAGGAGTGCTAGCGGTCTCTCTCTTTCTCTCTCTCTCTGTCTTTCTCATTCATGGAAAAAATAAACTTTAAAAACTATGAAGAGAGAGTGGAGGTGGCAATTATAGTACAGATTTCACAGATTTTCTTTCTTTTTTTTTTTGAGAAGTTTTTACTATAGAGCACGTGCACTCGCCAGAAAGAGAAACAGAGAGACAGGAAGCGAGAAATCGCTCCCTGGGAGGATGGCCATGACGCAATCCTTTCTCCTCCATTCTCCATTCTCCTCTCAGGATCTTGGGCACTCACGCACACGCACCTGGTGTGAGTCACAGGGTCTGGGGCTCAGACAGTGGTCGACTACATGGCAGTCCAGCGACATAGCCATTACACTAATTGCTGGTCCCCAGATTTTCATTTTTTAAAGGAGCTCTGGAGATTAAAGAGTTGATGAAAGAGAAGTCTTCCAGTATACTTTCAAATCCCTCTATTACTAAAGAATATAGATTTTTAACACTAATATACACTGTCCATGACAAAGTGGTATTCCTTCAAAAATTGTGGTGTTTGGATTCCTTAAAATAATACAATATGAACACAGAAAGTCTGACTCAATTATATTTAGAGTCAGTTCTCTTAATCACTTTCTCCTAAGCTGAAATAAAAAATTCTGGCAAAGAATATATACACTTCAGGTTCATTCTAATAGGAAGTATGTTTCATAATCAATCACTTTCTGCTTTAATTTGCTTTTAGGTCACTAACTGAATATTACATTTGCTAAAGACAAAAGTTTATTCAGCTCACAGTTTTGGGGGTCTAAGGCCAAGGAATCATATCTGATGAAAGTCTTGCTGGTAGAGACTCTGCAGAGTTATGAAACAGCACAGGATATCACACAGTAAGAGTCTGCACGTGTTCCTGTGTCTCATTACCTACTCTTTGAAACCCACCAATGTTCAATAATAGTGGTCCCACCATGAAGACCTTATCTAATTCTGATCACCTTCCAAAGTCTCCACATCTTAATCGCATGGATTAAGTTTCTCTTAATGCTGTCACAACCAAATGTCAATTCATGAATTTTTTGGGGGGCACATACAAATCATATAACATTTTTTTCACAGAAAAGTACATTACATATTAAGCAGTAAACACACACACACACACACACACACACACACACACAAACACTAATAGCAAAGAGAGGCAGGCGAAAGAAATGAAGACATTAGGACTTTACTCACATGTTAGTAGAGATGGAGGTTGCAGATACTTCATCTGGTGGTGTTCATTTTTTTGTTATGGATTCTTTACACTTTACAGACTAAGTTACCTTTCTATTTGCCCTGGAAATATCCCCAAATGATTCAAACTCTCTGAATCTTAATGATCAAACAATATTCAATCTAAAAGTATTTCTCCTCATCAATGTGAAACCACATAGCAAAAGATTAAGGCAAATATCAAATTATTATTAAATGGGGATAAGATGAAGAAACCTTGGTATAGCAATATAAAGTAACATAATTGAAAATTAGCGGGGACCAGCAGTTAGTGTAATGGTTATGTCGCTGGACTCCCATGTAGTCGACCGTGGTTTGAGTCCCGGACCTGGTGGCTTAAACTCATGCCGGGCGCGAGTGCATGCGTGCCCAAGATCCCGAGAGAATGGAGGAGAAGGGATTGTGGTGTGGCCATCCTCCCTGGGGGGGGGGGTGATTTCTCGCTTTTTGTCCCTCTGTCTCTCTCTGTCTGGCAAGCACACGCATCCTATAGCAAAAAACTCTCCAAAAAAAAAAAAGAAAAGAAAATTAGCAATAATAAAGAAAATGTAGATTTTCAGTCACAAAAACTGAGAAAAATAAAAATGTCCAAACATTAGAAAGGTACTGTACAACGGATATTTCACTAAAACAGTAAGAATGTTTGAAAATAATGATCTATTCATAAATACATGTTTTATTCTGGGACTCAGGATATATTATCCCAATTTCGAATGTTTTCCCTTTTTAAGGATCCCCTAACAATTGTGTTTTGTTTTCTTTTGTTTTCCCCAGAACCGTTGCCAATTTTGTTATAGAAAAAGAGAAAGCAAGTGATACCATGGATCTAATTTGGGTTGAGGATTTAACAAACTGAGTGAATTAATGGCATTTAAAATAAGGTTACCAAGAAACAGAAAAAAAGTGCCTGGTAGGTTAACAGGAGGCAATATTTACTATGCTGTTTTCCTGGAGGAAAACAGAATAAAATGAAAAATATTACTTGACATCTCTCTGATTTTGAGTTTAAGCTTCAATGAAGAAATAAATAAAGTTTGTGTAAGATTTCCTTGATGAGGAAGATAGAAGACTAAAAAAGTCTAAAGCAGTGTAATTAGATTGCTCCCGTTGTAATTATTTATTTTTAAATTTCAGACCCTGAGGCAAAGTAAATTTATTTTGCTATTTTAAAATTTTATTTATTTTGGGAACCAGCAGTTAGCGTAATGGCTATGTCGCTGGATTCACACATAGTTCACCGCGGTTCTCATCCCGGACCCAGTGGCTTAAAACTCATGCCGGGCATGAATGCGTGTGTGCCCAAGATCCCGAGAGGAGAATGAAGGAGAAGGGATTGCAGCGTGACCATCCCTTCTGGGGGGTGATTTCTCGCTTTCTGTCTCTATTTTCCCCTCTGTCTGTTTGGCAAGCGCACGTGCCCTATAGCGAAAACCTCTCCAAAAAAAAAAAAATTATTTTAATTTAATTTAATTAATATATTTTTGAGAGTATTTTCTTTTCTATAGGGTACATGCACTCCCCAGAGACACAGAGACAGAGAGAGAAAAGTGAAAAATCTTCAACCGCCCCCCCTTCCCCCAGGAGGGCCATGCTGCAGTCTCTCCTCCTCCATTTTCCTCTCAGGATTTTGGACACTCACGTACATGTACCTGACGTGTTTTAAGCCGCTATGTCTGAGACTCAAACTGTGGTTGGCTATGTGGGAGGTTCAGGACATAACCGCTATGCCACCTGCTGGCTCTTAATTTTATTTTTTATTCACATTTAATCACTGTACATCTTTATAGTGTACAAGATGGTTTTCTCCAGCATGCAGATAGTGCACATTAGTAAGCACAATTTATTGAAAAAAACTATTTCTTATCTACTGAATCATTTCTGCTACTTGGCATTAATTTGAAAATATTTGTGTAAGTGTATTTCTGAATTCTCTAATATGTTCCTATTTATATTTTTATATACAAACTAATACTGCAATCTCTTTATTACTCTATTAGTAGACTTTAATATGGAAAAGAGTAAATCTTCCATTGTTTTCTTCTTTTTAAAAACATACATTTTAGAATAAACTGTGTTTTAAGATATTTGCTTTTGAGAGAAATTATATTAGACCTATGGATTAATTTATGGAAAGCTGAAATTTACTATGCTGAGTTTTCCAATTCACAAACATGTATACCCAATCAGTCAGGTAAGAGAGAGAGAGAGAAACAGAGACAAGGAGAGGGAGATGGAAAGTGGTAAATCAATCACCAAGGGAAATGGCCACACCACAATCCCTTCTCCCTCTTCTCCTGAGAATTTGGGTATGTATACATATGTGCCTGGTGTGATTTTCAAGCCACCAGGTCTAGGACTTGAACTATGGAGTTGGCTGTGTGGGATTCAACTACCTTAACCTCCATGCCACAACCTGCTGACTCTCAACTTTATTCTTTTTGCACAGTATTGTTTTCACAATGTGGGGTCTTCTATGATTTCAGACAAATTTTATGATAATTTTCTCCATTTCTGTGAAGAATATCTCTGATGTTAGAAATTGCAATGGATTCATAAATCAATTTGTGTAGAATAAAAAATTTAATTAAACCATCTTATTAAACCATCTGCCGTGTCTGGGACTTGAACCATAGTCAACTACATGGGAGTCCAGCGATGTAATCTTTACACTATCTGCTGTCCCATATTCTGTATTTTTTTAAACAAATTACTGCAGCTATATTTATTTTTAATATTTTTTCTTCATTTTTGAAAAACTGGAGCAGAAAGTGATTTATGCAACACCATTAGAGTTCTAAAATATTCTGAATTTAACCTTATATATACCTTTACCAGTGAGAAGTGCCTTACTCATATAAGACAGCATTAATCTATTCATGGGGATGGTGTCACCATGATCCAAATTCTGCCCACTGAGCTCCATTTTACTACCACTTCTCAACATCATTACAGCTGGACCAGGCTTCCAGCACATGAACCTCTGGGGAACAAAACATGTCTAAATTATAGCATATGGTTTCTATTGATTAAACTTCTCACTTTTTCCATGTATAATTTTCCTTATGTTATTTAGCTACATACCCATATTTTCTGTACCTCATTTAGCTACTTCAATTATTTTGAATTCTGACGAGCAGAATTTCTTTTCTTTTTTTCTTTTTTTTTTTTTTTTTGAATTTTTTTTTTTTTTTTTTTTTTTTTTTTTTTTTTTTTTGAGAGAGTGAGAGTTTTGCCATAGGGTGTGTGTGCTTACCAGAGAAACAGAAAGTTAGAAATCAACCCAATGGGGGGTGGCTATGCCACAATCTCTTCTCTTCCATTCTCTTCTTGGGATCTTGGGCACACACACACATGACTGGCATGAGTTTCAAGCCTCCAAGTCTGGGACTCAAACTGTGGTTGGCCATTTAGGAGTCCAGCAAAATAACCATTATGCCATCTGCTGGTCCCCAGAATTTCTTTATTAGTTTATTTTGATAGCATCATTTTTTGTCTCTTCATAAATCATGTAGCATTAAGTCCGTGTTGATGCATTTGAAGGATTAGACTTCTTTCAGTCTTTATAGATGGTTTCGGCAGGTAAAGCCTTCCTCTGGGTTGATGGGATATGGTGGGGGAAAAGGTTTAGTGGGGCTAGATCCAGGTTTCATGGCTGCTGTAGTGTCTGAAGTGCCCGTTTAGCAAGGGTGCAAATAAGTGCCAATTCCACCAGTTTCTTGAGAGTTCTCCGGCTGGATCCCTTGGTGGGCACAACTGTCTCTACACCGAGATAAAGCATAAATACAGGTAGGTAACAGGTAGAACTTCATGAACCACAGTTGGATCTGAGATTGGTGGGCTGAGTTTCCAAGGGTACCTAGCAGTGTGCTCTTTTTAGGTGCCTTGGTCAGGCAGGGCCTCTTAATTGTGGTAGAGCTGTTCTAGAACTAGTTATGTGACTGCTTCAGGGGTCATGCTAAGTCCTGGGTCAGTATGACCTGTTATGGGGTACAAGAATAAGTGTGGCTCCTCTCAGGTCCCTTGTCATAACAGTTTGATGGCAGAAATATACAAATAGCTATGAAGCCACATACACAAGGGAATAGAGATGCCTCCTGTCCATATCCAGTATCGCGGTTTGGGGGCCTACCAGGAGTGCTGAGGCTTGTCTTCTCAAAGTAGTCCTTCTTGGTCTTGGGTGTCCTTGAGGATTCACAACCTCTTACTTGGATTCCAAAGCACACAAAAGGCACTTTTATGTGTGAGTAACTGCCAAATACTTTGTCTATGGGAAAATGTAGCTGGGGACTTCCAATTCTGCCATCTTGCTGATATCTGCTTTTGACAATTATGTATAAAGCTGACATGCACATTCATGTACAGGTTGTTGTGTGGACTTGAGTTTTCAGCTCATTTGGGTAAATATCAAAGAGCATGATTTCAGGATTTTATGGTACAAGTGTGTTTAGTTTTATAAGAAAGTGTCAAAAAGTCTTCCATAGTGAGTGTACTATTTTGCATTACCACCAGCAATGAATGAGAGAAAATTCCTGAGCTATATGGCCTCACTGGAATTTTATATTATTAGTGGTTGAGATTTTTACCATTCTAACAAGGTATAACGGTAACTCATTAGTTAAATTAGCCAAATTACCTAATGACATAATGACCAATATATTTCCATACGTTATCTGTGTATGTCCTTGGTGAAGTGTCTGTTTAGGCATTTTGCTCATTTTGTATTTGCATTATTTCTTATTGTTGAGTTTTAAGGCTTTTTTTTTTTGCAATATTTGGTTTTATAACAATTGCTGATATTTGTATTATCTGCAATTACTTCCCTCCAATCTATGCTTTGTGTTTTCATTCTCTTGAGTTCACAGACCAAAAGCTTTTAATTTTAATATAGTTCAATTACTTATTTCTTTCACATACCATGCTTTTCATATTGCATCTAAATATCCAGTTGTATTAGTAACACTTTTTGAAAAAACCATAGTTTCCCCATTAAATTGTTTTACTCCTTCTATTAGCTAAGTAATATTCCATAGTGTATATATGCCACATTTTTTATATCTAGTCATCAGTTTTGGGGCACTTAGGTTGATTCCATGTTTTAGTAATTTTATATAGGTCTATTTCTGAAGCCTTTGTTCTTTCTTATAAGTTTGTCTATTCTTTCTCCAATATCACACTGTCAACATTTTAGTAAGATTTGGAAATTACATGATGTAAGTACTTTAAATTTATTTTTCTCTTTCAATATTTTGTTGGTTACTCTGGGATTTATGTCTCTCTATTATTATTATTAGTTTTCATGGGTGATTATTTCATTTGTCATAAACAGAAAAATGGATAAAAAAAAAGTTCACCTAGAAAAATCTATTTCAACCAAAAATGCAAAATCATTTTCAATGAGCTTAGATTTCCTGGTATATTATTCCTAACCCTAAGGTAGAAATAATGTAATATCCACTTAAATGCTCACATTTCTGACCCACACTAAGGGGCTGGAAAAATAAACTCATAATAGTCCCAAATAAATATGGGAAGTTATGGCAGTGATGAAACCTAAGACTTCCAGGAGAAATTTTAATTGGAAAGTTTCTAATCCTACCTGGATACTTGGATAGTGCTTCTCTTTGGGTTTTCCAGCATGAGTCCAAGCCTCATAAAAAAACTTTTGAAGACTGGGTTATCCATTAACACAAGTATGGCAGTAGGTCCATTAGACTGGATGCAGGGGCAGAATCAATAATTGTGAAACAAATCAAGGACCAAATGCTGAGATTTTCCCTTGTGTACTTTAGATGGAAGAAAAGTACTTGGACCCTAGGTAGTTTTCCATTTCATTTTGCACCCCAGCTGCTTTTCGTTTAAAGAACTTTGTATTTGGGGCACTCTCTTGGCCCCATGCTGAGTCCAAGGAGGTGGTGTCTTGAACCACAGGGTAAATGTATTTGGTATGACCAGAGCATCCAAAGTTCTTGATCTGCATGACTTTAAGAATGGTTTTGTTGAAAAGATCCTCCAGAGTAGGTGCACTGAAATCTCTCTTTTATACTTCTTTGTCTTCATCCATGAAGAAGGCACCCTGGTGATAATACTGCTATAAGAACATGTATTTGCCCTTCAAAGCTTTGTTGGTGATGACTTTGCCATTTGTCCAAAACTCAGCTTGCCTTTCTTCCCCAGTCTGGTTTTATATGCACTCAATTTTTGCTTTCTACTTTCTTTAGTACTGGATCTTCTCTATCCCTCTTGATTCTTTTTAGTTCCTGAACTTTCCATGCCCCATATCCTTCCACACTATTTTCATCATCAGGATTGAGTAAATCCAGTGCAGCCAAGGACCACTTGTTCTTCAGCTCTTACTCAAATTCCTCGTCTACAATCGTTGAGTGTGTACTTGAGCCTCCCCTCAACCATGTGTTTTGCCTCCTGGTGTAGCTCCTTCTGTTTTAATACTTCAGTCTCATGTTCTCAAACTGTTACTGGGTCTTTCTTTCAAATGAAGACTGGCTTAAGATAAGGCTACATCTCAACTTCACTGTCTGTGTACTCTTCATACTCCGACTTTGATTCTGATTGCTTCCCAGAACAACCCCCATCTTCTACCTCCATGACTTCCATCTACTCATTTTTGCTCTTCTGTGCTTGCTGATGCAGCATGCCATAGCACTGCTCTAGTTCCTCATCATTGATTCCTTCCTCCTCTTCTTCACTGGTATCTTCTTCTTTCATGTGCCAAGCATCTCCTTTGACTTCTGAGTCTTTTTCTCCTACCACTTCAGGCTCCACTATTTTCCAATGTCAAGCCAATCTTTCTTCCACATCTTCACTAAAGAGGTTCTGTAAACATCGCAGTCTTTGTCTTTCTTAAAAGAACTGGAAAACTGAAATTCTTTTTTTTTTTTTTTGGAGAGGTTTTTCGCTATAGGGCACGTGTGCTCGTCAGACAGACAGAGAGAGACAGAGAGACAGAAAGCGAGAAATTACTCCCTGGGGGGCATGCTGCAATCCCTTCTCCTCCATTCTCCTCTCGAGATCTTGGGCACACACACACACACGCCTGGCCTACCGGGTCTAGGACATGAACCGCGCTCGACGACGTGGGAGTCCAGTGACAGCCATTACACTAACTGCTGGTTCCCAAGAACTGAAATTCTTCATCCTCTTCATTTGAGGACTCCTTAGTAGAATAGTTTAGCCTCCTTCTGGACACATAATATTTTACCTTCATTTTTTCCATTGTAATTTCACCATTCTTATTGCAAACTGGCACAGCCCTAGCTGTATACTGAATGAGCAGACAGATGCTTCATGAGTGTGCTTGGAACCAACATGTTGATGGTAGCTGCAGTGATTCCTGAAACTTGAAGCTGAGCTATATAAACTGGAAATCTTGCCTTTCCATTTAAACTTTAGAATCAGCATGTGGATATACATAAAATAACTTGCTGGACTTTTGATTGGATCACAGCAGACCTACAGACCAAATGGAAAGAACTATCTTAACAATATTGAGTCTTCCTATCTATGAACAATGTTTCTGTTTATTTATTTATTTATTTATTTATTTATTCAGAGAGGTTTTTCTATAGGGTGCGTGTGCTCACCAGAAAGGCAGAAGGAGACAGAGAGACAGAAAGTGAGAAATCACTCCCCAGGGGGGATGGTCATGCTGCAATCCCTTCTCTTCCATTCTCCTCTTGGGATCTTGGGCACACATGCACACGTGCCCCTGGCATGAGTTTAAGCCGCTGGGTCCAGGACTCGAACCACAGTTGACTACATGGGAGTCTAGCGACATAGCCATTATGCTAACTGCTAGTCCATGTTTCTGTTTATTTATATTTTCTTAAATATCTCCCTTCAGGCTCTTTTAGGTTTCCTCACGAAGTTCTTATATTTTGTTAGATGTAAGCCCAAGTATTCCATTCTTTTAGGTGCTAACGTAAAGGGTACTGTATTTTAATTTCAAATTCCACTTGTCCACATACGGCATTTATGAAATCTATTAACTTTTACCTATAACTATGTATGCTGTATACTTGACATAATCATTTATTAGTTTCAGTTTTTTAATCAGTTATTTTAGATTTTATTCACAGACATTCCTGTCATCTGCAATGGCATTTATATTTTTCCCTTTTCAATGCACATGCACACGTGCCCAGTATGAGTTTAAGCCACCGGGTCCAGGACTCGAACCACAGTTGAATACATGGGAGTCCAGCAACATAGCCATTACACCAACTGCTGGTCCCTCTGCCTCATTCTCAGTATTAGTGGGAAATCATCTAGTTTCTTACCACTAAGTATGATATCATTGTAGGTTTTGTTTTTGTTTTTTACATATTCTGTATCAAGTTCCCTTTATAAGAGTTTGCTGAGAATTTTTCTCATGAATGGTGTTGGATTTTGCTAATTGCTTCATATGCATCTATTGAATTGATCGTGTAGCTTGTTGTTGATATAATGGCTTAAATACATTGATTTTTGAATGGTGAATTAACCTTATACACCTGGGATAAATCCCAATTGGTCATGGTATATAATTTTTTATATATATTACTGGATTCAATTCATTAATCTGAATTTTATTGAGGATATTTAAATGTATGTTCATGAGAGATAATGGTTTATACTTTTTTGCCCCATAGTGTTTTTATCTGAGTGATGATGGCCTTATAGAATGTATTAGGAATTATCTCCTCTGCTTCTGAAAAATATATAAAGAATTATTTTGCATTTTTCCTTATAGGTTTGGTAAACTACTCTGGTGAGCCCATCTATGTTTTGTTTTTTGTTTGTTTTAGAAGGTAATTATTGGCCTTCCCTCAACCCCTGCATGGTGCCCATATCACCTGCACCCACTATGCTGAGATTATTATTTTATATTCTCTTCCTTCCCCACCACCACATATCTTAGCCCCTGGCTTGGCCTCTTTTTGTATCTGGGGCAAACAAGTTGGGGTAAGTCAGGGGAACATGGCCATTGATTGAAGGGAGGACCTACCACCACTGCTTTGGCAGTCTGCAGGTATCCAGGCCACAGTCACTGCCTGTGGGCAGCCCCTACAGAGAGAAGAATCAAGTGACACCTTCAGGGGTTCAGAAGGGAATCACTGAGAACTTTTAATTACATGGCTTCTAGGGGTCTAGGTGGGGCTCTGAAGGACGTTCCCCTTCCTAATTTCTCTTTTGGTGGAGAAAAACTAAAGAAACTTTTCTCTGAAACTCTTAACCTCAGACTATCACCATGGATTCTAGCAATCCCACCCATAGAAGAATGTGGAAATTGGCATAAAGCTAATACATACTGTAGGAAAGTACAAGACCAAGCCATTTCGGGGAAATAAAAAGGCTGGACCTCACATCTCACCCCCACCCCTAGCTGGCATGAGAGCCATGCCTTCCTACAGTCTGATGAACAGGTGGAATTCTGTCTAAAATCATATTTCCTGGTGGGAACAGAAAACTCAAAAGAGAGCATCCTACTCCAGCAGAGACTGAGGAATTAGGATACTACTCCTTGTCAAGCAGGGAAGGCAGACCCATATTCTTCCTCCCATCAGTCTCAAGTCCATTAGGAATCAATCCAACTGATGCCATCCACAACACAGCTCCTCTAAACCTAATTGAGCCGTAGCATATAAAACCTATACAAAAACCAGCTCTGGTTTGGTAGATGTAGCCCTTTGCCAGGACGCACCTGGGACTTAGGACTGTTCTTCCTTCCCAACACTACAAAAATCTACTCAAACGAAGGAAAAAGTGGGGATCGGCAGGTGGCGTGGGGGTTAGGGCACTGGACTCCCACAAGGCCAGCCATCATTCAAGTCCCAGACCTGGAGGCTTGCTTTCTCACTTTCTGTCTCTCTTTGGTCAAATTAAAAAAAAAAAAAAGATAATAAAAAATAAAATATTTCTTAAAGCATAGTATTAAAAAAATAAGAAAAAGTGAGTATTTCACCAGATACATAAAAACCAGTGCAGAGACACAAATATCACTGTACCAAAAGAACGTAATAACTCCTCTCCAGTAATGTATAACATAAAAGAATTCACAGAAATGTCAGGAAAAAAATCAGAATAATCAATGGGACAAAACTCAAGGATATGCAAGAGAAAATAAACAATCAATTACAGAGATGAGAAAATCATCTCATGACATGAAGGAGAAATTTCAAAAAGAGATAGACACCAGTGGGACCAGTAGTTAGCGTAATGGCTATGCTGCTGGACTCCCACGTAGTTGACCACGGTTCGCGTCCCAGACCCAGTGGCTTAAAACTTACGCCGGGCGCGTGTGCATGCATGCCCAAGATCACGAGAAGAGAATGGAGGAGAAGTGATTGCGGCGTGACCACCTCCCTGGGGGGTGATTTCTCACTTTCTATCTCTCTCTGTCTGGCGAGTGCATGTGCCCTATAGCATAAAACTTTTCCAAAAACAAACAAACAAACAAAAAAAGAAGAGATAGACACCTTAAAAAAAGAATTAAACTAAACTGGAGATGAAGAAACTAAAATAAAAGAAATCAAAATCCCCCTCAAAGCATTAATAGCAAGCCATACAGAAGAACAAATCATTGACTTGGAAGACAAAGTCTCTGACTTAGTGCAAACCACACACACAAAAAGCAAACAAAAATGAAAACAATATATGGGAAACACTAGATACCACTCTGACTGAATATTCAGATATTGAGGGCCCAAAATTCATACACTGGGTATTCCAGAAGATGAAGACACTGGTGAAGTCATAGAAAATCTCTATCATGACATAGTACCTAAAAACTTTCCAATTTTAAAAAACAGACTGACAGCCAGATAAGGAAATACAAAGAATACCAAATAGAATCAGCATAAAATTTTCTCCATGGCACATCATAGCCAAATTGACAAAAATAAAAGACAACATTCTAAAAATAACAAAAGAGAAATGTTAAGTTACTCACAAAGGTTTACCATACTGGGCTAGTATCAGAGCTCTTAAGTGAGAAAAGGAAGATAAGAAGCAGAAGACATATTCAAAACTCTGAAGGAAAACAAACAAACAAAAAGAAATAGAAAAAGAAAATTAAACACCTCAACCAAGAATCCTATACCTAGTAAGATTATCCTTCAAATGGGAAGGAGAAATAAATCATTCCCAGATAAAACTTAAGAATTAAAAACTTAAGGATTAAGCAATACGAGACCAGCTTTTCAAAGAAATACATAAAGGAATCAAGAAAATGTAAGGGAGAGGCCAGCGGGTGGAATGGTTAAAGCACAAAACTCCCACATAATTGACCACTATTTGAGTAACCAGACCTGGTGGCTTGAGAAACATGTTGGACACATATGCAGGCAAGCCCAAAATCCTGAGAGGAGAATGGAAGAAATGGGATCTTAGTGTGGCCATTCTTTCTGGGGGATTGGTTTCTCACTTTTCCTCCCTAAATCTCTTCAGCAAGCACACGTCCCATATGACAAAAATGAAAACAAAAAAATTAATAAAATAAATTAAAAAAGGAAGAGAGGGAAAAAAAGAAAATGAAAAGGAGACAAAGAGAAACAAGAACACAAAACAACTAAGAAAATGACTAACAAAATGTCTGGGATAAGTCCACAAATATTGATAATAATGTCAAATGTTAATGGATTAAAAACACTAATTGGTTTAAAGAATTAAAAAACAGGAACCTTCTTGAGACCAGCAGTTGGTGTAATGCTTACATTGCTGGACTCCCATAGTTGACTGCGGTTTGCATCCTGGACCTGATGGATTAAACTCACACCGGGAGCTTGTGAGTGCATGCCGAAGATTCTGAGAGGAGAATGGAGGAGAAGGAATTGCAGAGTGGCCATTCCCCTGGCAGGTGATTTTCCACTTTCTCTTTCTCTTTGCCTCTCTCTGTCTCTGGTGATCACACACATCCTATAGTTTCTGGCCTACAGTGAAAACCTCTAAAAAAAAAAAAATAACCTTCTGTATGCTACTGACAGGAACTATACCTCCTTGATAAAAACATACATAGACTGAAAGTAAAGGGATAGAAAAAATTATAACAACAACAACAAAAAGGCTGAAGTCACAATACTAATAAGAGAAAAAACAGACTTTTAGACTGGGATGGCAGGAATTAGGGGTATTAATTTAGCCTTCTGAGCTTTATGGGAAGACTTGGTGACCTTGTCAACTCCAGCAGCCTTCTTGTCCACAACTTTCTTTATGGGTGACTTTCCATCCTTGAACCATGACATATTAGCACTTGACTCCAACATATTGTCACTATTCAAACCAGAAATTGGCACAAATGCTACTGTGTTGGGATTGTCAACAATTTTCTTAATCTAGGTGCTGACTTCCTTAACAATTTTCTCGTATATCTTCATGCTCGCAGGTCTGCTCATTCTTGGAGATACCAGCTTCAAATTCACCAGCACCAGCAGCAACAATCAGGACAGTAGACAGTCTGAGATGTGCTTGTAATCATGTTTTTGCTAAAGTCTCTGTGTCCTGGGACATAATGAAAGTCACATAATACTTGCTGGTCTCAAATGTCTACAGGAAGATATCAGTGGTGACATCACGCTCACGTTCAGCTTTCGGCTTATCCAAGACGCAGGCGTACTTGAAGGATTCCTTTCTCATCTCAGCAGCCTCCTTCTCAAATTTTTCAATGGTTCTTTTGTCGATCCCATCACATTTATAGATCAGATGGCCAGTAGTAGTGGAGTTGCTGGAATCTACATGTACAAAGACAACGATGTTGATGTGAGACTTCTACTTCCCTATTTTGGCTTTGATTTAACGGTTTTCACAACATCTGTGTTCTGGCAGCAAATCCATTTTGGGGGGACAAAAAGTACTCTAACAGACTTTTTTTTTTAAAAAAAAAAGAGATATTTTTATTATAGGACATGTGTGGTCACTGGAGAGGGACAGACAGAGACAGAAAGCAAGAAATCATGCCCCCCACCCCTGGGTGATGGTCATACTACAATCCCTTCTCCTCCATTCTCTTCTGGGGATATTTTGGCATGCATGTACACAAACCCAGCATGAGTTTCAAGACACCAGGTCCAGATCTCAAACCACGGTTGGCCATGTGGGAGTTCAGTGACATCACTATTATACCATCTGTAGGTCCCAAACAATATTTTTTTTTTTAATGAATTTTTAGGGTTTCTATATGTAAGTAAAATCATTTGGTTTTCAAATAAGACAATTTTACTTCTTCCTTCCTATTGGATGTCTTTTATTTCTTTTTCTTGTCTAATTACACTGGCATTGTCTTTCAGTACTGATAAATAGAAGTAGCAACAGCTGGAATCCTTGCCTTGTTCCTGAACTTAGAGGACAAGTTTTCAGAATTTTACCATGAAGTATGAATGTTGACTGTGCACTTTTAACACATAGCCTTTATAATATTGAGGTACTTTCCCTGTATTCATAGACTATTGATAGTTTTTATCATAAAATAATGGCAAATATTTTCATTTGCATTTTCTACACATATTAATATAATTACATGATTTTTATTATTTGTTAATGTTGTGTAACACAAATTCATTAATTTTCATGTGTTAAACATCCTTGTATCCCACCAGAAAATCCCACTTACTCATGGCTCTTGATTATTTTAATGTGCTTTTGAATATGGTTTGTTAAAATTTTATTGAGAATTTTTACATCTATATTTATTAAAGTATTGCTTTGTAGTCTTCTTGTGGTGTTTTGTCTGGTTTGGGTATGAGGATAATGTTAGTCTTATAAAGTGATTTTGCAAGTATTTTCTTCTTATCAATTTTTTGGAATGATTTTTCAAAGACTGGCATTAATTCTTTAAATGTCTGCTAGAATTAATTGGTGAAGCCAACTATTTAGTTATGTTATTTTCTCTGGGGGGAGTTTTTTCATTACTGATGCAATCTTTATTTTAGTTTTATGTCTGTTCAGATTTTCTATCCCTTCATAATTTAGATATTGTAAATTGTATGTTTTTACAAATTATTCATTTCTTCTAGTTTATCCAGTTTGTGGACATATAACTATTTCTATTAACTTCTTATAATATTTTCTATTTCTGTGGCCTGAGTCATGTTTTTTAATTTTTAATTTTACTTATTTGGTTCTTTTTTTTGTCCTTATCAATTTTAGTTTTAAAAACTCAACACTTTTTTTTATTACCAGATTGCATGCGTGCTCACCAGAGAGAAAGACACACAGAAAGAGAAAGCACCCCCCAAAGGTTGTGGTTATGCCACAATCCTTTCCCCCAACCTCTCTATCTTATCAGGATTGTGAGCACACATGCACACGTGCTTAGTGTGTTTTTTAAGTTGCCAGTGTCAGGATTCAAGCCATGGTCATTCATGTGGGATCCAGCTCCTGATACACAGCATTTAACCACCTCACTATGGGCCCAGCAGCCAACTCTTACTTTCAGTTGGATAGCTATGTAAATGACCTGTAAAAATAGATGAAAAAAATACTGAAAAAAATCTAGCAATCAGAATTCAGTATCACATGAAAAGATGTGTCATGATTACCTAGATTTCATCCCAAGGATGGAAGAATAGTTTAATATATACAAATAATAAATGTGGTAAGATCACTGAATAGGACAAAAATCATATTATCATCTCAACAGATGTATAAAAGTATTTCAAAATACTTAATGCTGGGAACCAGCAGTTAGCATAATGGCTATGTCGCTGGACTCCCACGTAGTCGACTGCGGTTCGCGTCCCGGACCCAGTGGCTTAAAACTCACGCCGGGCACGTGTGCGTATGTGCCCAAGATCCCGAGAGGAGAATGGAGGAGAAGGGATTGCAGCATGACCATTCTCCCTGGGGGGTGATTTCTCGCTTTCTGTCTCTATGTCTCTCTCTGTCTGTCTGGCGAGCGCACGCGCCCTATAGCAAAAAACCTCTCAAAAAAAAAAAATACATAATGCTGAAGCCTTCATGGTAAAGGCTTTCCTAGGTATAGGAAGAATTTGCCTCAAAACTATAGAGGTCATACATGACAAATATACAGCTAACATCATACCGAATGGGGGAAAGCAAAAAGCTTTTTTACTAAAAACTGTATCAAGATAAGGACTTTCTAATTTTTCAACATATTACTGTATTTGTTATTCTTTTAATTTGTCTTTTAATCTCCCTCTGAGTGTAAGTGTGGTTTACAGTTTATGACATATTAGGGTATTTTGAATTTGACTGAATACTTACTTTTACTTGTGAGTTGCACACCTTGAAAGATCCTTGTGTCATACATTCACAATTTTTTCTTTCTGATTAAAGTACTCTTTTTAAAGTTTCCCCAGATTTTCTTTGCCTGGGAATCCCTTTACATCTTCTTCATTTAAAACAAATTGCTGGGGTCACCAGGTGGTGTGATGGTTAAGGAGCCTGGACTCCTACATGGCCGACTATGGTTCAAGTTCCTGACCTGGCAACTTGCTTTCTCACTTTCTCTTTATGTATCTCTAATTCTCTCCTCCCTCCCTTTCTGGTGAGCACATAAGACCTATAGCAAATTAAAAAATAATAATAAACATAAATAAAATTAAACAAATAATTCTAAAACAAAATAAATTACTTTGCTGGGTACCGTATTCTTGGTTAGCAGTTTTGTTTTATTTCCCCCATCAGTACTTTATATTACTCCACTCCCTCCTTGCCTACAAGGTTTCTGCTGAGAAATCTGCTATCAACACAAAGGAATCTCTTTATGTGCTGTTTCTTTTCTCTTGTTGCTATCAGGATCATCTCTTTGTCTTTAGCTTTTGAGAGTTTACTTATATCTCGTTGTTGTTTCCTTGGAATTTGATTTGAATTTGTTTCCTGATTTTGACCTTGGATCTTTCTTATCTGGATATTTGTAACTCTGTCCGTGTTTGGAAAGTTTGTTATTATTTCTTTGAAACATCTTTCCACCAAACGTAGATTTGCTCTTTCGATGGTGTTCCAACTGTCCCTTAAATTTTATTCATGCATCGATTCTTTTCCTTTTTCTTCTCTGATTAAATTTTCAAATATCCTCTCTTTGTGTTAATTCATTCTTTCTTTTATTTGGCCAAATCTGCTATTGACGCTTTCTAATGTATTTTAAAATGCCCTTTATTATGCTTTCCAGGTCTAGTATTTGATTTTTCTTATTTCGAATTAACTCTTGAGTTTCTATGATCAATCACTACAGTGCTTCTCTGTGTTTTCACGAATCTGGTTGAGTTTCTTAATACAACTACTCTGAATTCTTTGCCAGATTGATCCTCTGCATGATTTTAGGATCAGCCACTGGCATTTTTGGTCCATTTGGTGAGTACCATCTTTTCAAGGCTATTCTTGGTTCTTGCATATGGGAATCTCTGCATACAACTTGATGAGGAAGGTATTCACTCTTCCCATTGTGGGTTTATTAATAATTGTTTCATTTCTGTGGATTTGTTTTTAAAAATCTGAAATCTGGTTGTTGTATTCCAGTTTGGCACTAGAGGGCGCCATAGGTGCAGATTCGACGCTGTGGTTGATGAGTATCAGATGTACACAAGCCCTTGGGCGATCCATGAAGGGCACTAGCAGGGTGTAGGAGACCTGGCCAAGCTCTCAAGCTTGGTGCTTCTTAAACATTCTCTTTGGTGCAGAGTCTCCAATGGCAGGGTGGAGTCACTGCCAGGTTCCAAAGGCTGGCTGCTGCTAGTCCCATGCCTCTCTTTGTCCCTAGCTGTCCTCAAGTGGTGTAGCTTCTTTGGTACTTATGGTGATTCCAGTGGGCACATGAAATAGTGAGTCTCCCACAAAAGAATGATGGGGAAACTGAATGTTTGATTTCAGGCCACTTTCTCAGTGCGGAAATCATGAGTTTAGGTAAAACTGTAACATGAAGTACCTTATTAGCAGGAGAAGGGTTGCAGTATCAGAGAACTGATCTTATATTGTTCAGTCATGGTTTTACTCACCTTCGCTGTCCAGTGAGGTTTCTGCAGGGAGTTAATTGTTAGAGGGTTCTGCTTGGTCATCTTGCTCCACTTCCTCCTTGATCTTTTCTTCCATTTTTTTTTTTTTTTTGAATGTAGTCATTTAGTACTGCAAAATCCCTTCTCAGTTAGTACTTCTTTTGATACTTCCTATATGATTTGGTGTGTTATATTTTCATTTCCGTTTTTCTCCAGATATTTTCTAATTTCTCTACTTCTTGAAACTAACAGATGTTCAAGAATATTACTTAATTTTCATACATTTGTCATTATGCTTTTTTTGTTTGCTTGATTCTTTCATAATAGAGAGGAAGAGACCCTTGGCAGGGCTTTGCCACGGTGAAATCCTCCCCAGCCTCCCAGTCAGCCAGGATCACAGGCATGCTCTCGTGCACCTGATGTATTCATTTTGACCCGCTGGATCTCTCTTGTAGCTCAAGTATCATGCAGTGGTATGCTACGCTACTACTTGTGCCACCACTTTGGGACTTCTGTTTATTTCTAGTTTTATTCTATCTTGATGAAAAAAGATACATGGTATGATTTCAAACATAATGCATTTGCAAAGACTAGTTTTATAACCTAACATGATCTATGTGGAAAATAGTTTTGTCTGTGCTTGAGCAGAATGTTTATTCTGCTGCTGTTGGCAAGCGGGAAGGGGGATGCCCTTTATTGATTTGCACTACAGTGTTGCTCAAGTCCACTGTTTCATTATTAATCTGTTGCCTGTATGATGTACCAATTATTGTTACTGCACTATTTAAGTCTCTTACTAATGTAGTTCTATTTCTCTCTTAAGTTCTGACAATATTTTATATATTTAGGGGCTCTAATGTTGAGCATTCATATTTATGTAATTGCTATATCTTTGTGGTGCATTGATACTTTTACATTATATAATGTCCCTCTTTATTGCTAACATTTTTTGAATTTAAGTCTATTTTGTATCATATATACTATAGCCACACCTGCTGTCTTTTGCTATTATTTCCATTTACTATTTTCCTATCTCTACTTTCAGGCGATATGTGTTCTTAAGTCTAAGTAAGTCTCTTGTACAAAATATTAGGTCATTGCTTTTATATATCCACCCACTCTATGACTTTTTATTTGAGAGTTTAATACATTTATATTTAAAGTAACTTTTTTATTAATTAATTTTTACATTTATCCACATTTACTTTACATATCAAAAAAATTTGCTCATACTCCATAGTTCTTGAGTTAATAAACAACTTTCAAAATTTAAAATACTGAATTTTAAAGATAATGTTCAAAATATTTCTTATAAGTTTGTATAATTTTGTTTGTGATTCTATAACAGCAGAAACAGTATGGTTTTAAATATTTTTGAGAAAATATTTACATATCAACTAGTCAAATTGTTGAAAAGCAAATGCCCAGCACACTAGTCACACATAAACCTTCTCAATTCAGCCCTGCCTACCAAGTATTCTGTGATATACCTTCTGCTAGCAAAGATCAGTCTCTTTTTCTTCCCTCAGTCTTTCTCAAGATAATCCTCTGGTATGGTTGCTCTTTTGCAATCTCTACTGATTACAATGCTGGGCTGGAAAAGTCCAGGTTATTTTATGTTATAAATTCCTTTATATATCTTCTCTAATCCTCTCTGCCAGGCAAATAAAGAATAATATATTATTGCTATTTCATTTGCTCTTAGTATTATCATTGTTTTGCCAGTTTTGCCTTTCTTGCTTTCTTTTTTGTTTGGCTGATATCTTTTTGTATTGATAGTCTTTGTTTTCTTTCTCTTTTTCTTTTGTGTAACCTCTTTATGTATTTTCTTTGTGGTTATCAAGGGTGTTTCATCAAATATTTTATCATTGTAACTATATTTTAAACTGATAACTTAAGTTCAATTATACACAAAAACTGAGTTTTACTTCTTTCTCCCAATACTTTATTGTTTTCAAAACTTACTTCTATTTAGATTGAGTATTTATTAACATATTTAGCTATAGATATTTTAAATAATTTTGTCTTACAGAAGTATTTTTATACTAGAATTAAAAGTTATTTACCACAATCATTGTATTATTCCAGTGCTCCATGTTCTGTATTTGTTTATATACTTCCTTTACCAAGGGGTTTTATACTTTCTTACGGAATTGCATTGTTTTTTAGAGTCCCATTTTTTCAACCGGAAGAACTCTTTTTAGAATTTTTTGCAAGGCAAGTCTAGGAAAAATTGTGATCTCTCATTATTGCTGGGACAGTTGCCTGGTTTAGTATTATTGGTTGCCAGTACTTTACTTAAAAAACTAAGTAAATAATCCAATTTTCTACTAGCTCGTAATGTTTTTGTTGAAAAAATCCACTGGTATTTTTGGAGGGATTATGTAACCTTGTACATAATAAGTCACTCACTCTTCTCGTTATGCTTTCAAAATTCTTTCTCTTTTATGTTTGACTATTTCTTTATATCATATCTTGATGTTAATTTCTTTAGGTTTATGTTATTTGAGATACATTGGGTTTATGGGTCTGTATGTTCATTTCTTTCCCCAGATTTGTGAACATTTTAACCAATATTTCTTTTAAGATACTGTCTGGGTCTTTCTTTTTCTCTCCTCCTTCTAGGGTTACCAAAGTGTATATACTGGTACCATCGGTTTCTCCTATGTTCTTTCAGCTATTTTTTTTTTTTCTTTTTTATTCTTTTTTCTTCTTGCTTCTCTAAATTAATAATTTCCAGTAACTCATCTTTTGAGTTTTCTGATCCTTTCTGCTGCCCAATCTAGACTGCTATTGAACCTCTCATTCTTTGTTCTCCCACGACGGTCAGACCCATCAATAGTCAGGGACAGGCAAAATAGAAGTCAGTTCTTTGGAATATAATAGGGAATGTGGGGCTTTGAATGCACAAACCATGGTTTTGTTTACCCCAGAGAGAAGCTAGAAGCTGGAATTTTTTGTTCTCTCATTCTGTGCTGAGCTGGGGGAAGGGAAAAATCTATCATGATTACTGACCCAAATGGCTATCTCTATTCTCCTTATGGTAGCTAGGTTGTGCCAGTCTCATCAATATTCCAGGACTGGCAAGGCAAACTCACTACTCTAGGAAGCATCCCCTATAAAACTGGGAACCTGGTATATGGATCAACTATTTCCTTACCCTACAAGAATTTTGGAGCTGGGGCAGAGATCTCTTCCTGATCATATAGTACTGTGTCAGGGGAAGGAATTATGATAAGAGGGTATTTCAAACCTCTCTTGCCTTGGATGAGTATGGTTTTTTATTCTCATGAGGAGCAAGTTCCTTTGAGTTTCAAGATGTCTCATAAACAATTTCTTTATAAGCTGCTACTGACTTGGTGAATGTATGGAGGAAAAGGAAAATCCAAGGCTTCATACTCCACAATCTTGCTTTTATTACTTCTATATCAAGGCACCATTTAGAGTAAGATATGACCCAAGAAACTGCCTAGGATATTCTTGGTTCTACTCAAATCTCCTAATTTAAGAGGCAGGTGCCTTCACTTTATATTTAGAGATTATATTCTGGATTGCTTTTGAGGGTTGAGTTCCAACATATGTCTAATTTTAAGAACTCTTCCAATGTTATTCTGGTCTACTTTGTTCTTTTTGCTCTGATGGAGTTCAAGCTCAAGTGTTGCTGTTGCCAACTAAGAGAAGGTCCTTCTTGAGCTACCTAGTTTCTGTCATTGAGCCACTTTCAGGCCTGTAGAAGGGACTAACAAAGTTACCTGGCTTTTATTTCCTTATGTCACTAGGTGAAGGGTTCATAGATGTCATTATTTCACTGATGCTTCTGCTATGACTGCTTCAGGCTGCTCTTCAGTGCCCTACTTATGGGACATAGGATAGGTCAGCTGATTAGAATTTGCTGCTGCCTTTGAATGCAGACAATTTACCTGGTATTGATGAGGATTAAGTGCACCTTCCTGAACTTCGACGTTGCTAATAGTAGCAGTAGCACCACTCTGCCTTGGCTGTGGGGTTTGTTCAGGTGAGCCTGCAGTCTTTTAAGCTGCCACTATAGATAAACCAGTACATGTGTATCCTGACTCCAGAGCAGCAGCTGGAGCACATTACAGGGTATTTGTTAAGATTTTCCATTCTTGGTCATGTATCTAGAAAGCAAACTTTACTTAAACTAGTTATCTATTTATTTATTTTGTTCGACATTTGTTGGAGATTTTAGGGTAAAAACCTCTCCAACATTTAGTTCAAGATATATGCAGCACTAGGAATCCATTCTGTTGCAATTCATGAAATCTAGAAGTCTTTAAAATCTGCCTATCCTTCTCTTTTCAGCATTCAGAATCTTTTCGTTGCTATATGCTGAGTGATTTCCACTGTCTCTAGTTACATTTAGAGGAAAGGAGCAGGTAACTCTGAGCCTATATTACCTTGATTCAAACCTTGAATCCATCGTAGGTGTTCAATAATGCTTTTCGTTAATAATTTATTAGGTGTAAAAAACCAAAGTATCGTGTAAATTGTTTTTCAATAACACCTACATCACTCCAAAGATAACCATAAAGTTAACCAGTATATATTATACAAAGGATTAAATCAGGCATTTTTAGGAGATATTAATATCTGTGAAGGCACAAATGATACTTTTGTGATATGATACTTCTGTGACAAATGATACTTCCAATCTGAGAAGCTTGTGAGGAAAGGATTGTAAGGAAGAGGAAACAAAACTTAATACATATTGTATCATAGAAAGGTGTATGACTAGCACTTATTATTGGTTGAATGGTTATATCTTTGCAAAAAAACTGAAATTTTAACTGTCAATATGATAGTATTAGGATATGAAACCTAGGGAAGTAATTAGGTCATAAAGGTAGAATCCCATGAATGAGACTATTTTCCTTACAAGGCAGGTATGAGAGGTTGTTCTCCTACTCTCTATGAAAATACCCACGTGGGGATACAGTGAGAAAATGGCCCTATAAAAACGAGGAAACTCGACCCTACCAGACACCGTATATGCCATTATCACCATCTTGAACATCCATGACTTCAGAACTGTGGGGAACACATCTCTGTGTTTAACATACAGTCTATGATATCTATTATTGTAGAACAAACTGAATGAAATTAAAAATTGGAACCAAGAGTGGAGTGCTTCTCTAATAATACCTAAAAATAGAATTAGCATTAGAACTAAGTAATTGATAGAGGCTGAAAAAGTTTTGATGAGTATGATAGAAAAACCTGACATTACATGAATGGAGTCTTAAAGGTGATTCTTACAAAGTCTAAACAAAACTAAGGTAAGGACAGATGAAAGAAAATGTCCTTAGTATATCAATAGTCAAGACCAAAATGTTGGTAAAAACATGAATGATAAAAATATTTTTATGAGGACTTACAGAGAAATGAAAAAAGAAGCTATAGGAAACTAGAAGAAAGGCTATCTGACATAAATTGACAAAGAACTTGGCAGAACTTGTTTGTGTGTTCTAATTTTTTATAGACAATAGAACTGGCAAATGATGAAAATGGATATTTAAATGAGGTGATCTATGAGAATGACGTTGAAGAAGCAGCTTGATTCTTTATGACTACTTATAGTAAAACAAAAAAGAAAGGAATGATGACAGAATTATTAAACAAACAAAAAAAACAAAAATGTAATAAATACAGATTATTCTCAGTCATATTTTTAAAAAAACAATATGAGAAAGTGTGCTCAGAAGAGAGCACCAAGTGTTTACTGTACCAACAATTTGATAAGGAGAATTAGTGCACTGTGTAAACTACAGACTTTATCAACTATCTCAACAAAATCTAGCAAAAAAGATACAATTATACCATCAGAATTATTGTCAGCTGAGACCAAGAGACATAGAAATGGGAGCCAGCTACTAGAATGGTGGTTAAGGTGGTTGGATCCCACATGGTAGACTGCACTTTTCAAGTCCTGAGCCTGGCTGGTTGAAAAACATGCAAGGCACATGTGCATGTGTGCCCCAAAACCTGAGAGGAGGATAGAAAAGGGATTGCAGCATGGCCATCCTCTCTAGGGATGCTTTCTCACTTTCACTCTTCCTCTCTCTCTGGTGAGCATATGTGCCCTATAGCAAAATTAAAAACAGAACAATGACAACCAAAATAAATAAATAAAAACAGAAGTGAAAGGATAGACTTAAGGAAGAAATAGAATGATGGAAGAAACAGAGATCATCAGATAATTCCTTAGGTTTCATCAAGACAGATGGCTTTCAACAAAATGTTGGGACAGGGACATTTGGAATGTGCTGGAGTATGACACCCCCCCACACACACCAAGCAGATAGAAAGCACCCTGATAAGCTGCAGGGTTATGTTGCCGCTCTAGTGGGTCCAGAAGGCAAGAGCACCTTATGAGCTAGGTCATCTTTTAAGTTTATTTCATGACACTGAAATACGTAATTGTGGGATGAAGTCATGCAAAATGAGTAAGAATAATAATCTTAATAATCTTACAATGAAATTCAGCAACTATCATTATGCTGATGTTTGGGCAATCACTATGAGAAAGATAGACAACGACAGAGGAGATATAAGGAGAGAGAGATTGACATCCTTAACAATGTCATGCATGATCAACCACCAGACTCAGTCAGTCCAGGCAGGGGTGTTTTTGTACCCAGCATGTAAAGGGAAACCTCCAGACATGAACATGGGACCTTTCCACATGAGCCCAGGATCACATGGCAGTATGTTACAGCTATGCCACTGCTTCCAGCCCAACTTTATACAAATTTTTAAAAATTGTTCATCAAAAGATACTATCAACAGAGTCAGAAAGGCAACCTATAGAATGGGAAAATATTGGCAAATCATATATTAGATATGATCTGCATATTGGATTAATATCCAAAATATACAACAAACTCCTAAAACTCAAAAAAAAAATAAAATAAAATAAACGACTTCTGGTCTCTATTCTGACATAAATGATGTAAGCAGTTATGTCCCTGCCCTCAAGAAGGGAAGAAACTAAACCATTGAAAAATCAACACTCTTACTAGATCCATCAGAGAGGTATGGTCATAGGGCAAATTGCTGCCCCCTAAATTGAAGAAACTGATGGACAAATGCATAGAATCGTGGCTTATTAGAACGAATATTCACAAGAACAACTCCCTCCCCCCCAAGTGTGTGCGTGCTTGCTGAAGAGACAGAGAGACAGAAACAGTGAGAAGGAAAGTGAGAAATTACCTCCAGGGAGGATGGCCATGTACCAGTCCCTTATCCTCCATTCTTCTCCTGGGATCTTGGGCACACATGCACATGTGCCTGGAATAATTTTCAAGCCACTGGTTTTGGGACTTCAATTGTAGTCAGCCACTTGGGAGTCCAGCTATGCAACCCACTATGCCATGTGATGGCCCACAAGACCAACTTTCTTGGGAACCTATGCCAAGATACAGAAACGTGAATCTTTTTTCTTTTTTGATAGATTTTTTTGCTATAGAGTGTATGCACTCACCAGAGAGACAGAGACAGAAAGAGAGAAGTCACCCCCCAGGGGGGATGGCCATGCTGCAATACCTTCTCTTACATTCTCCTCTTGGTATCTTGGGCATGCATATACGTGTGCTTGACTTGAGGTTTAAGCCACCAGGTCTGGGACTCAAATCGTGGTCAATCATGTGGGAGTCCAGAAACGCAACCATTACACCATCTGCAGGTCCCTGGAAACCTGAATTATTAATGATATGTTGCTGGAACTCATTGTGGACAATTCTGAGAGTTAAAAACTGCAGGGGAACCAAGTCATCTATAGGCTCAAGCTGCCATGAAGTTTACATGTGAAAATAGGAGAAAACTTCCCTATGCTTCTGGAAAAAGAGGGAAAATTTATATTAATTTTGAAATATGTCAAAAGCATTTTGCTCTTCTTAATAAGGCCTGCCTTCAGAAGAAACTATTTAACCAGATCTTAATTTAATTGGGTTTTATAAGAGCATAATTGATCTCAGTGAAGGGAAATACCCAACTCCAACTGTCTCTAGCCTTCAATGTGAAAGAAGGGAAATACTGAACTCCAGTTCACTCTATCCTCCATGTGGCAGAAGGAAAACACCCAATTCCAATCCACTCTACTTATCACAACCCACTACAAATATGCAGTGTTGGAAATAGAGAAGCATGTAAAAAGTTCACAGTCCAGAGTTATAAGCTCACTAAAACACTAATACTTACTCATAGAACATTTGCCTCCCCCCAACACATCAACATTATCATCATGTTAGTAAAGGCCTATTTAAAATAATTCTTTTTTTTAACCTAATACATAATATCAGGCTACAAAAAGAATTATAAGACACGCTAAATGGTAAAAAACACAGTTTATAGAGATGGACAGAGAAAAAGCCTAAGAACTAGACTCAGATATAATAGGAATGTTAGAATTATCAGATGGGAAATTTTCAACAACTATGATTAATAAGCTAAGGGCACTAGTGGATAAAGTTGACGGCATGTAAAAAAGAAAAGCAATGTAAGCAGAGAGATATTATACACTAAAAAGAAGAAATTCTAGAGAGCAAAATCATTGTAATAGAAATGAATAAAGCCCAACACAAATTACAGATGTCTAAGACAACGGATATATTAATTACCCTGAATTGAATATTACACATTACATTCATGTACTGAAAAATCATTTCATATTACAGCAATATGTACTATTATTAATACGTCAATTAAAAAATAAAAATAAGAAAAAAGAAAAAAACATGAGAAAATGTTGTACCCCATAAGTACATACATTTTCTTGTCAATTAAAAAATTTAAATGAATAAAAAAAAAAAAAAACCAATGAGAAATACAAATGAAGAATGCCTTTAATAGGCTTATTGGTAGACTAGACATTGATAGACTGCTCAGAAAATCTCTGAGCCTATGAATACTGACATAAATATCACCAAAAGCCTATCATGGGCAAGGACATTTAAAAGGAAAAGACTGGAAAAAACATACAGAGCAGAATTCAAGAAATGTGGTGCAAATACAAAATGCGTAACATATATGTATGTAATAGGAATTCCAGAAAGAAAGAGAAAACATAATAGAAAAAATGTTTGAAACAATAATGCCTGAGAATTTCTCCAAATTAGAGTCAGAAACAAAACCAGAGAAATAGAAAACTCAGAAAACACTAAGTAGAATGGAAAAGAAACAAACAACAAAAAAGGGAATATATTTTCAAACTAAAGAAAGTCAAAGATAAAAAAGTTGTGAATAAAGCCAGAGTGTCTGGGGGTAAGGTGGTGGGAGAGGACAGGATGGAACCTTACCTATTGAGAAAAGATAAGAAAGAAAGAAACACAGAGATTAGGCTATGGGCCCAAAGAAGAGAAAGTTGTCGCCAGTTACAAGATCAGGCAAGCCTTTTTCCAGCATTGTTTGTCTGATAAACAAGATTGCTTTATCAGTTTTCTTTTAGAACATGTCTAAAAGCTTTCTCCTCACCTGACTTGTCACACCTTTTGTTTCATTTATCCTGAGGCTGTAATTTGGTCATGGACTTCCTTTACTCATCTTTAGGGTAAAAATACATTGGAAGAAAAAAAAAAAAAGATGTTGGTGAGGAACTAGAGGGGCTGATTTTGGGCTAGACCCATGGTCCTGATCCCATGAGGCCAATGCAGTTCAGGAACTGGTTTCAGTGGCATGAAGAACATACCAGGTATATGTGCATGTGAGTGCGTTAAGTCCAACAGGATGGAGAACAAGGGATTGCAGCATGACTATGCCTCATTGAAGGTTACTTTCTCCCTCTCTCTCCCTGTCTCTCTTGTTCTGCCTAATTCTAGCTTCCTCTGGGAATAAAAAAAATGAATAAATAAATAAGAGGGAATGGATTTGGGTTAGGGATTGTTAAACTAAACTATCTGGCCTAAATCGGCTGCTTTCCTCCCACACTCGGATTCCTATGGGTAAGACGAAATTGTACCTGTTAGGCTGCTTTCCTGAGCTGTTTGCTAAGTTATAGCCAATCACGCTACCCACACTTCAATCAATCACAGAAAGCCACCTTTTAGACTGTTTGTGCAACCTGTCATCCATCTGCAACCAATCCAATTATTTCTCTCCCTCATTTCTTCACTTTCAATTTTGTACATCACTTTCACTTTCCAGAACTTAAAATAAGGAGTCAACCACAAGGCTATCCAGAGTTGCTTTGAAGTTGGTCAGCAAACTGTCTGATTAGATTCATGTTAAGATTTGCTCAATTAAGACTCCACTGGATTAAATTAGCTGTTGTTGTTGTTGTTGTTTTTCCTTTTAACAGGATGAGCATCAGAAGAAGTACAGATTATAAGAGCAGACCTCAAAATCCAGGGTCCCAGGAATATTGGTAAAAAGACCAGGGAAGAAGAGAAATGATTTTCCATCTTGCTGGAAAAATATTTAGCATTCCTTTTTTCTTTTTCCTTTTTGGTAGGGCAATATGGTGAAGAAGCAAGGAAAAGGAGGTAGGAATGACATATTTAAAAGAAATAGTGTCCTCTGACACAAGACTAATGGCCACCTCAGTCTGTTTTTTGGTTTTAAAGAACCCCATTATAATCTACTTACTTATGACTCCAAGGGGTTGAGGACACTTTTGTGTTCTGACTATTTTATTTAATTTTATTCATCATTATTATTTATTAAATTTGATGAGAGAGAGAAAGTGAGAAAGCAAGATTCCAGGTCTGGGCCTCAAACTTCAAACCATGGTCAGCCATGTGTCAGTCCAGGGCTTTAACTACCATACTACCTGGTGGTCCCATGGCTGCTTATTTGGAGATATTCTGATACTTAGGATGGGAGTGAGCAACAGGCCATTCCTCTGCTCACTCTCTCAGCCTGCCATTATTATTTTTTTTTTTGAGAGGTTTTTGCTATAGGGCACGTGCGCTCGCCAGACAGACAGAGTGAGACATAGAGACAGAAAGTGAGAAATCACCCCCCAGGGGGGATAATCACACCGCAATCCCTTCTCCTCCATTCTCCTCTCAGGATCTTGGGCACGCATGCACATGCGCCAGGCGTGAGTTTTAAGCCACCGGGTCCGGGATGCGAACCGCGGTTGACTACGTGGCAGTCCAGCGACATAGCCATTACACTAACTTCTGGTTCCCTGTGATTCTTATTTCTAATAACCAGAGCCAGAGAGGTTTTATGTAAACAGTACATTCAGAGTTATTACAAATTATCAACTATCTTTTTTGTCAAAGTTAATAGAGACTATTTTTTTTTTGAGAGGTTTTTTCGCTATAGGGCGCGTGCGCTCGCCAGACAGACAGAGAGAGACATAGAGACAGAAAGCGAGAA
>NW_006203801.1:66731-102106 GCF_000334495.1 Tupaia belangeri chinensis | reverse complement strand
CACCCGGCGTGAGTTTAAGCCACTGGGTCCGGGACGCAAACCGCCATTGACTACGTGGGAGTCCAGCGACATAGCCATTATGCTAACTGCTGGTTCCCAATAGAGACTAATTTTAGTATGTACTGTGTGCATTATGTTTAGTTAGAAACATTCCTAAATCTTCAATCGAATGATTCTAAGCATTAAAATGTTTTTACAAAAGTCGTTGGAAACAATTTATATGTGGTGCAAATTAATACATATCATTACAAATATAAACTTGCTGGAATACACATTTAATTATCACATAAGTAATTTTCATGATGTGTCTAGTATTCCGAGGCCTAATTTATTTTTTCCTTTTTTAATTTGCTATTATAGAGCATGTGTGCTCAATGGCTAGAGACAGGGAGAGGGAAACATAGAGATAGGGGAAGTGAGAAATCACCCCCTAGGTGGGATGGCCACGCTGCATTTTCTTCTACATTCTCCTCTTGGCATTTTGGGCAAACACATATCCAGCATGTTTTTCAAGCCACCAGGTCTAGGACTCAAACCACTCAGTTGGCCAAGTGGGATCCTTCACTTTAAACAATGTGCTAGCTGCTAGCATGGTTACCATGGTAATCATGCTGCTAGCATGGTTACCATGGCAACAATGTGCTACCTGCTAGCCACAGCCTTAATTTTTTTAAGCCATGGAAAGATAATGTAACAACTGATTCATAATGGATTAAGTAGGGCATTGGGCCACTTCAATTTATTTGATGCTATAAATCATTATAACTTCCTCTAGAACACACTGAAAAATAGCTTCCTCATATTTACAGTGGGAACCAACCAGGTTGAATATTATGTACACTGTGCTTTATATTTTTGAATAATTGTGTTGTGTTTTATAGCTAAGAAAAACATCAATTTCAATGATTTAATGTATTTTTAAATTTCTGAAAGACCAATTTTCCCCTAACTTGGTTTTTATTTTTTCCCTGAATTGACTAAATCCAGTAACTAGGTATTAGATGCCAATGGTGCTGATTTACAAAAATTATGCAAATTAAACCTCTCACTATTTTATTTACTATACCATCAATCATAAAACAAACCATGATAATATTATGAAAGGGAAAACTTCCAATCAATAGCAAGACATATTTGATTGCTAGGCAAGTTCTGATTTTAGATTTGTTACAATGTGCAATGAGCATATCTTGGAAAGGATAACATTCTTTTTTTTTTGGAGAGAGATCTTTGCCAGAGACACAGAGTGAGACAGCAAGCGAGAAGTCATCCCCCAGAGGGTGGCCATGCCACAATCCCTTCTCCTCTGTTCTCCTCTCAGGATTTCGGGCATGCACGAACACACATCTGGCATGAGTTTTAAGTCACTGAGTCTGGGACCTGAACCACAGTTGTCTACGTGGGAGTCCAGGGACATAACCATTATGCCATCCACTGGTCCCAACATATCTAGATGCACTTTAGTTCAGAAAACATAAATAAAGTAACTTTATGAGAGACATTGTCTTATGTTTGACATGGGGGGGGGTGTATGACAGGTATGGAAAGTGTAGATAAGTGGCAAAAATAAATAAAACTAGTTAACTGTGCTTAAAAAGTTAATGTGAAATGACTCTTCCAGAATATTGGCAGTCCAATACTATAAAATGAGAATCGGTAAAAAATGCTAAAAGTTAAATGACAATTCTAACAGAGATATAAAACAGGAATTATCTCCCTTCTGACTCACAGATACTTAGTTTTACTAGTAAAATTAAGCTGTTTGATCACAATATACATCTTTCTGAAAAAAGAGCTGGCCAGGGAACCAGCAGTTAGCATAATGGCTATGTTGCTGGACTCCCACATAGTTGACCGTGGTTTGTGTCCAAGATCGGGTGGCTTAAAACTCAAGCTGGGCGCATGTGCGTGCATGCCCAAGATCCCGAGAGGAGAATGGAGGAGAAGGGATTGCGGCATGACCATCCACCCTGGGGGGTTAATTCTCGCTTTCTGTCTCTATGTCTCACTCTGTCTGGCAAGCGCAGGAGCCCTATAGCAAAAACCTCTCCAAAAAAAAAAAAAAAAAAAAAAGGGCTGGCCTACAAGGTGTCAGGAAATAGACAAAGGAACTTGGTAGTCTAGCCAGAGGTCTTTTTATAAGCCTTATTTCTAAACGCTTCTTTTTGAACTACTCAAGTTCCCAGAATTTTTGTTTGTTTTTCTTTTGGAAAAAGAGAAGATTCCATAATCTGCTTTATAAGATTTTGTGTAGTATCAATGAGACAATGCATTTGAAGATAGTCCTCTGAACTAGAGAGAATAGTTAACATCACCAATGTACATCAGCAATCCCAACTGAAAGGCATTCAGAAACGAAGCATTACCTTGAGTAGACTGGGTGAGGTGGGGACTGAGGTGAACTGAAGCACAGGTGCTCTATGCAGTGCACATATATTCTTTCTTAAAGCAATTCAAATCCACAAAACACACCTATAGATTGAATTTGGCCAACCAGCTTCCATTTCGAAAGCTCTGGTTTTATCAAGTGAATAGTAACGTTTAGAATGGAAGGCTTTAGACAGGAAAGGCTACCTGGAAAAGATACTGTAAGGCAACATCAACATTATCCTACATAAATTGATAAATGAGAGTGAAGAATTTACTTTTGGAGATGGAAATTTGAAATACAGAAATATAAATAAAATAAAGCTCATATCTAAGAGATAATATAAGAAGAATATCCTTCTCTGTGGAGAAAGTACTAGGAGGAACCAACCAGCAAATGGCATAATGATTACATTGCTGGTCTCCCACATGGCCAACCATGGTTCAAGTCCTAGACCTGGAGGCATCAAACTCATGCCAGGCACATGTGTGTGTGTCCCCAATATCCTTATAGGAGAATGGAGGGAAAGTTTCGGTGTGGCCATCCCCTGATGGGTGATTTCTCACTTTCTGTCTCTCAGTCTCTCTGGCAAGTGCATGTGCCCTATAGAAAAAAATCTCTCTAAAAAAAAAGTATTGGAAATGTGGATGGTGAAAAGAGCTTACTATCTGGAAAGAAAAAATAAAGGTAATTGAGAGATGATAAGACAGCCTCATGATCTGGGATGGCAATTTAATTATATAAATAAAAGAAAAATACCTAATGTTTAGAGAAACTTACTAAAAAATAGAGATGAGATGAAAAGATATTGAGAAAATATTCAATATAACCATGAGGGGCAAAAGTGAAAACTATTATTATGTGTGTGCTAAAAATTGAGTTAGTGGTATATAGGATTCTATTATAGGCTACTTTTGTATATTGTATATGCTAAAATTTTTATATAATAAAACATTAAAAATAAAATAGAATAATATGTAGAACACTGGCAAAAATTAAAACGAGAAATCAAGAACCAGCTGGTGGCATAGTAGTAAAAGGTGGCTGGGTCCCAAGTGGCTTAATCTACTGTTCAAGTCCTAGACACAGTGGCTTGAAAAACAGCCAAGTGTGTGTGCATGCATGCCCAAAAATCTGAGAGGAATATGGAGGAGAAGGGATTGTAGTATGGCCTCCCCCTTGTGGGGCTGATTTCTCTCTGACTCTGTCTCTCTCTGGCAAGTGCACAAACCCTACACCAAATTAAAAAACAAAAAAGAAAGAAAAGGAAAAAATGGAAAAGAATCAGATATAATAAACACTATTAAATACACAGAAAAAATCAGTAGCTTATGTTAAATAAAATAGAAAATAAAGAAAGGAAAGCAATTAACCCTGAGCTTTAGAGTTTGAAAAGAGGGCCATAAGCTCTGTTTAAGATAAGGAGAAGGGAACAGCAATTAGCGTAATGGCTATGTCGTTGGACTCCCATGTAGTCGACTGTGGCTCGTGTCCCGGACCCGGTGGCTTAAAACTCACGCCGGGTGCGGGTGCATGCGTGCTCACGCCAGGCGTGTGTGTGTGCATGCCCAAGATCCCAAGAGGAGAATGGAGGAGAAGGGATTGTGGTGTGGCCATCCCCCCTGGGGGGTGATTTCTCGCTTTCTGTCTCTCTGTCTCTCTCTGTCTTCTGTCTGGCGAGCACATGCACCCTATAGCAAAAACCTCTTAAAAAATAAATAAATAAAAAAGATAAGGAGAAACTGATGAGCTCTATTTTCAATATACCATTGTTATTTTAAATATAATTACCAAAATATTTCACATGGAAATGTGGTATACCTGCAAGCAGGCATCATTGTTTATATGAATGAAATACAACACAAACCAAACCAGACAAGGACAACACATTTCTAGCACCAGCTCAGTGTCTTCTATGCAATAGAATGTAATCATATAGAATGAACTGATGCTTCGCTTTTTGACAAGCTGTGTACATATAGTCTTCTTGGTTTTAGCTTCTATGACTGCCTTTTCTTTGAAAAAGATAATTTGCATTGGAGGACATAAAAGCAGTGAAAATAGTTAATGATAATGAGACAGTGTGGAATGGGGCGGGAGAAGAGAATAGAGAAAGATAGCAAGATAACAAATAGAAAGGCATGATGTCAATAGGACACAGATATGGTTTATTGCCTGTTGATAATGACATGTGTAGTAGTACCCTGAACTGGATTGGCCTGAGATGTATTTCATGTTGGGTATGGTCTTTTTACAAGCAAAATGATAAATAGTGATTGACTATTTTTTAAAAATTGGAATAATAATAATAATAATTGGGGAAAAATGGAAAAGTTATTGGATGATGAAGTGGGGTTTTAATGTCTCTATATTGACTGATATGCATGGTATTCCTTCTCGAAAAAGAAATGTAATACACCATAAACTTATATGTGATACAATGTAATATAAACAAGGTTATGATGAAAATAAATAAATACATAAAAGGGAAAAATGCAAAAAAAGCATAATTCCACAAAAATAAAAAATAATTTAAAAAAGAGAATTTGTAAATATACTATGACATTTTGTACCTGGTATTGAATAAAATATTTATCTGAATTCAGAAACAAATCCAGCTCCTTTAAGCTGCTTAAATTCTCATAAATGTTATGTTGTTTTAAGGAAAAAACTTATTCTATTGGGGATCTAATAACTCTACCAACCATATGGCTAACAATGTATTTGTTATTCAGGTTCTTATCATTTAGTTCTTTCTTTAATATAACAATTAAATTTTCCAAGACCCTAAGGAGTGACTCTAAGTAAAAGAATGATCTTTATAATTGGTCAATTACATTTAGTTTATCAAAATTTGTTCATAAAAAAGCAAGAATAAGGTACCAGCAGTTAGCGTAATGGCTTTGTCGCTGGACTCCTACGTAGTCAACCGCGGTTCGAGTCCTGGACCATTTGGCTTAAATTCACGCCGGGCGCGTGTGCGTGCATGCCCAAGATCCCAAGAGGAGAATGGAGGAGAAGGGATTGTGGCGTGGCCATCCCCCCTGGGACGTGATTTCTCGCTTTCTATCTCTCTGTCTCTCGCTGTCTGGTGAGTGCACGCGCCCTATAGCAAAAACCTCTCCAAAAATAATAATAATAATAATAATAATAATAATAATAATATCTGAAGGGTAACTGCTATTGTTATTTAATTATAATTAGTTTGATAATAAATTGTTTGAAGAGTTTGTTAGGAATAATTACAAGAAGAACCAATAACTTTTTTCTCTTTTGTATATGTAAGTATATTATTATATTATTTGTTTAGAATTTGTACAGGTCTTTTTCTTTAAGCTATAAATCACAAAATATAAGTTACTCATAAATAAATGCTGTCTTTCTTTTTTGGATTAATAATTTAAATTTCAAGAACTGTTCTACAAAATTGTTTATGAGGTTATTCCAGAGGACTGAAATATAGCAAAAATAATTTTAATTAATTAAACAGAAAAAATACAAAAATATTATTTTTAATATCCCTTGCTGACACTAATATCAATCTTTATTTTACCATTTAAGTTTTTATTTTTAATTTCAGGAGGCGAAAATTTCATTACCTACTGTTTCCTTTCTCCTCTGTATCCCATATTCTACGCTTATCCTCAACTATAAAAGAGACAATAATAATTTGGCCTGCTTGCTAATTTCTAATAATTTTTAAAGAAAATACTAATTTCAGTTCCATAATTATGTAATCAAATATAGTATTTAAAATGAATATGTCCCCCAAAGAACTAATGGTGTCTTTATTATATTCCATGGTACAAATAATTAACACATAACTCCTACGGGAGCTGAATGACAGAAGTTAGAGTAATATTAAAATACATATGAGGGATGTGAGAGTTATAATTAAATTGCCCATGACCAAAAAGAAAAACTTTCAGTCATCAAGATTTTTCCTAGACATACAAGACTAATAGAGAAAAATCATTGGGTCAGTCATTCATTCACATAGGTAAATTTTAAACACTGATTAATTCTGTGATTTGAGAAATGTCTATGTGGTAGATGAGATCCTGAGATAAACTGTAAATGAAACTCATTTAGAGAAGTTTAACCTAATTCATTATTTCTGAAAAAAATATAACTTCATTTAGAGTTCTTCTGTCACATCTTTGGCTTCCTTCATGCTTCAAATACTGAGTAGAGAAGGTAATATAAGTTCGGTATCTACATAACAATTAAGATTTTCCTTATAGGGACCAGCAGTTGGCATAATGGCTATGTTGCTGGACTCCCATGTAGTCTACTGCGGTTTGAGTCCCGGATCCGGTTGCTTAAATTCACGCCAGGTGCGTGTGCGTGCATGCCCAAGATCCCGAGAGGAGAATGTAGAAGGGACTGCGGCATGGCCATCCTTCCTGGGGGGTGATTTCTCACTTTCTGTCTCTCTGTCTCTGTTTTTCTGCCCTACAGCAAAAATCTCTCTTAAAAAAAAAAAAAAAGATTTTCCTTATTATTACCTTGAGTTTTATGCTAAATGTTTTAAAATATAAACTACAAAGATAGCATAAGTTGTAGTAGAGAAAGATATAAACTTATAAATTTGATTTTCATAATTTCAGCAAAGCCTGGGAAGGCCAGCCAGTAGCATAGTGGTTAAGGTGACTGGATTCCATGCAGCCAACTGAGTGATTCAAGTTCTAGTTCAAGGCCTCATAGCTTGAAAAACACATAGGACACATGTGCCTGTGTGGCCAAATTCCAAAAGGACAGAAAAATGCAGAAGGGATTGCAGTGTGACCACTCCCATGACAGATGGTTTCTCATTTTCCCTTTCTCTGTTTCCCATGAGTGTACACATCCTCAAAAAACAACAAACAAACAAACAAACAAACATGGGACTAGCAGTTAGTGTAATGGCTATGTCACTGGACTCACATGTAGTTGACTGCAGTTCGAGTCCTGGCTCTGGTGACTTAAACACCAGGTGTGTGTGCGTGTGTGCCCAAGATTCAGAGAGGAGAATGGAGGAGAGGGGATTGCAGTGTGGCCATCCTTTCTGGGGGGTGATTTCTCGCTTTCTGTCTCTCTGTCTTTCTGAAGAGCGCATGCGCCCTATGGCATAAAACCTCTCCAAAAAAAGAAAAAAAAATCAAATCTGGGATAAGCTTGACTTTTCTTTCTATAATTTTTGCCATAGGGTGTATGTGCTTGCCAGGGTAGACACAAGGACAGTGAGAGGGAAAGTGAGAAATCATCCCGCAAGGGAGATGGCCATGCCACAATCCCTTCTCTATTCTCCTCCTGGGATTTCAGGCATGAATGCACACATGCTTGCCATGATTTTCAAGCTGCCAGGTCTGGGACTTGAACCATGGTTAGCTTTTTTTTGACGCAATGCTTAAACCACCTACTGGTCTCTAAGTGATACACGATTGTCTTCTTATCCACTGGGGGTATATTCCAAGATCACCAGTATGTTCTTGAAACTACAGATAATACCAAACTCTACATACATTTTTTTCCCCTAAATATACATACCTATGATGAAATTTAATTTAGAAATTAGGCACAGTATGAGATTAACAATAATAACTAATAATAACATCAAACAATTATAACAATATACTATAATAAATGTTACATTCAAGTAATGTGGTCTCTCTCAAAACATCAGTACTATGTCTACTTTTGGGCTGTAGTTGACTATGGTTAACTGAAATCACAGAAAAGGGGAAACTATAGTATTTAGTTTGAAGTGAAGGAATTTCTATCTAAACACTTTTCACTGAATATGCTGGCTATGAAACAAAAAGTGACATTAATAAAAAATAAATGGAATTTCTAAATAAAATAAAGGGGGTTTATCCAATACTGGTGGTACTTCACTGTTTGTCTTTTTTCAAAGTTCCATAGTCTCAATACCTCTAGGGAATCATGCTATTAAATAAAGGCAGATTTCATACCAGCAGTATGCTTAAAATCCTACTAAGACAAAAGAATAGTAACAGTCTCAAAGCTTATGTCTATAATGTAACAGTTTTAAACCATATATATGACTTGCGGTTGTAATCACTTTTATCATTTACATTATTTGTTTCTATACTACACTGACTCAGATGTGTTATGCAGTCTCTTTTTAAATATTTCATTTTATTTTTTATTATCATTATTATTATCCTTTAATTCTCCAAGAGAGAGACAAAGAGAGAGAACGTGAGAAAGCAAGCCACCAGATCAGGGACGCAAATCACGGTCTGCCATGTGGGAGTTCAATGTGTCAGACACCATGCCACCTGCTGTACCCAGTGTTATGCTATTTCTTAAGTTTAAAAGATAAAGATGAGCCAGATGATAGAGCAGTGGTAAAATAAGACACTCTATAAGTTAGGCCCACAGGAGAAGGTTGCAGGTTTGCTTCCAGAGTCCCTCCTGAGTACAGTGGGCATGAACCCTGCTAGCTGAAGCTGGGCTGGATTGCAATGTCAAGACCCTGTCAGGGTCCTATATCTCTCTCTCTCTCTCTGTCTCTCTCACTGATGAATAAATAAATACCTTTAACATTTTTCTAAAAGATAAGAATTTGGAGATAGTGTTTAATTTCTAAAACTAAACTGGTTATAACAAAAATAAAGTGTAGAAAAGTTTCTTTTAAATTTTTTTCTTCTGATAAGAGAATGGAAGAAATCCACTATATTTGTTTTTGAGAGAGAGAAACATATTGAGAGAGAGAAATATACAATAGCTGTAAGGAGTCAAACTCAGAAGAATTAGTATCAATATCAAATAATAATAAGGGACTTTTACCAATTTAGTATGTTTTCTAACAGAGTCAAGTTAGTAAAATGTCTATAGCATACAACTACACCAGATTTCTTTAAGGGATTCCTCTAGATTTTCACAGATATATCAAATAGTAACCATATAATTTCTGTTTTCAGAGTGATACAAAACATATAACCTCCCAAAATGTCATGTGCAGAGAACAAAACGTGCCCAATGTGTTTTCCAAAAGCCTGGGAAATTTTCAACCTGCTCAGTTGGCCATATGGGATCTAATGACCTCAACAACCACTCACAGGCTTATCCTGACCTATGTTTATTTATTACTCATGAAAACAACAGAACAAAAAAGCATTTTAGACTTGTGTGTCTTGTCATGGAAAAACTATAGAAAATAAATTTTTGAAAGGCACTAATATGATGAATAGAGAGGAGCTGCATTAACATTCTGTCCGTGAAATAGGGATTTGTTTCATATGGAGAAAACTATTAATAAAATTGTTCACTGTTTCTTAGTAAATCCTACACTTGCCACAACTCTTACCTTGGTCTTGTCTAGTTTACTTTTCTGATCTTGGTAAAAGGAAATGCTGGGAAAAAAATTATTAGATTTCCTCCACCTTTAATCTGTAATTTTGCATTCCAACAGTCCAGAAATATTTAGTCCTCTAAAATGTACAATAATATAAATTTACACATCTCTGTGTTACTCTGCTTAGATTATCAAAGTTGATTTCACATCAGGGTAGTTTTATCAGATTAGTTATTACATAGGCAGTTTAGAGTTACTACGACTAAGACCACTGAAGCCTAAAACAGTTGAATGTTTTAGAAAATTATTATTCTGACAAATTATTATTAGGTAATAATTTTAGAAAATTATTATCCCAATAAATGTAAATTCTAAATTTGAAAAATTACCATTACATGTAAACATGATTAATCATGAGTTATAATCAAGTCTAAATTATTAAAATGCATAGGCTACAGGCATATTTTTATACTTAGTACTTTTAGGTTAAAAATTATATGGTTATCCAAGTATTATTCAAATAGCTTTTAGAATCACATTTTTAAAGCATTTCACTCTAAGTAGTTGGTGGAATAGAATGTAATCTTTGACCAAAATAAAGCAAAACATGAGACATATCTATTAAACTAACTTGACCTCTGGAATAGTTACTTCAAATAAGTTAAAACTATGAATTTTAGCTCCCTCTCTCTCCCTGGGCTTGAACTAGCTGGCAGCAATATGTCTAAACACACCCAGAAAGTCGGCATCGTGGGTAAATATGGGACCTACTATTGTGCCTCCCTCTGCACAACTGTGAAAAAAATTGAAATTAGCCAGCATGTCAAGTAGTCTTGCTCCTTTTGTGGCAAAACCAAGATGAAGAGACAGGCTCTTAGGATTTGGCATGGTAGTTCCTATATGAAAATGGTAGCTGGAGGTGCTTGGATCTACAACACACTTCAGCTGTCATAGTAAAGTCCCCATTCGCCATCAGAAGACTGAAAGAATTGAAAGACCAATAGAAGTTCCACATACATTTAGAATATCACTAGCCTACAATAAATGGATTAATTTATGTAATAAAATTGCCTTGGTATGTTGCTAATTGTATCAGACATTCTTATTTAGACTGTAAATATTGCTTTTTCAAGAGACTTGGAAATTAAGGTCCTTCTAGTTTGGAAAAGCATGCTGAGATGGCCTATAACCCAGTTTTTACCCCTCTGGTAATTAAATGATAACCATATATCATAAGAATATAAAACTTACAGATTAGTTGTGTATCTTATTAAGTCTGTACTTGTCAATTAAACTTTTTTTGAGATCCATTGACACAAATTGTTTAAACCTTTCTTCTGAAATCAGAGTTAATATTTTTTAATGTTTCTAATGGTGTAGATACATGATATGATACATATGATATATATTCACTGCTGCTTTTGCTTTTGGTGTTTTGTTTGATTATGTGCTCTTATTAGTCAGCATCTTCAGAAAACAATATGAAACAGAAGTAGAATGTCACATCAAATTTTGTGCCTGTGTGTCATTCTCCATTTCTCAGTACTCATAGCATTGAATTAAAGTTGAAATAGATGGTTACACTAACAAAAATGAAGTTCTTTGGAGGAAAAAATACTATGAATTCTGAATATTATTTGTATAAAACACTATTAATACAATACTTTAATAATATTGTTGAAATTATTAGTAAGTATTTTCTATGGAAATTTTTAAAAAGTTTTAAGGGTTACCTGTAAAGTGCTAAATTTTAAAAATAAGAACCATATTTGAAGAGCTAGGCATACATATACAACCTAATTACAAAAAAACTGTGCTCAAAAATTCCTTTCTATTGTGAAGTAAAATAAAAAAGATGGAGATAATGTCTTGCAAATTTTAAATAGAAATATTAATTTAATAAATGAAGCATATGAACGAAATAATTTTATTAAAAACTGCACATATATATCTATACAAATATGTGCATACTTGTGTATATTTGTCTATGCATTGAAACCATTTATAGACTAAGAAAATACATAATTCTATAAAAATACATGATTTAAGGAAAAAAATCAAGGAAAAATTTGGATAAATGAAAATCACAATTTATGTGATAAAACCAATGTGGCAAATGATAAAGTTCATCTGAAAGTTACAATCCAAGTGTAAAAGGAAAATGCTAAAACATTGACTGTCAACTCTTCTAAAGTCTAACACTGAATGTAAAGGAGGATCTTAAAGAAAACTGGATTCCATTTGACCTATTTTTTAAAAAAATTAATTTATTTTTTATTAGACAGAGGGCACATATCTTGCCAGAGAGAGAGAGAGAGGTGAGAATGCACCTTCCATACAGAATGGTCATGCTGCCATCCCTTCTCCTCTATTTCTCCTTCCCTTTGTGCTTTCTGGCACACAAGTATCTGCACCCAGTATGTTTTTCAAATGGACAGTCCTGTACTCAAACTACTCAGTCTGCCATGTGGAATCCAGTCACTTAACTACCACTCCACTGGCTAGCTCTACCTATCTTTTGTTACTCACAAAAACAAGCAAATAAAAAAGCACTTGAGACATGTGTATTTTGTCAAGGACAAATTATAGAAAATACATTTTTGAAAGGCACTAGGGAGGCCAGCAGGTTGCATAGTGGCTAAGGCACTGGACTCCCACATGGCTGACCATGGTTCAAGTCCCAGACCTGGTGCCTTGAAAATAACCAGGTATGTGTGCATATGTGCTCAAAATCCTGAGACAAAAATGAAGAAAAGGGGATTGTGGCATGGTCATCCCCCCTCCAGGGTGATTTCTCACTTACTCTCTCTTCATCTCTCTCTGTCTCTCTGGCAAGTGCACATCCCTATAGCAAAAATCTCTCACAAAAAGAAAAAAAAAGAAAAAAGAAAAAGAAAGGCACCAAGATGATGGAGAGAGAGAAACCATATTAACATTCTGTCCATGAAATAGGGACCATCTGATAACACTCAAAGGATGTTTTGCATTTGCTATGAAAGATTATTAGTTTCAGTCACTATAATATATCAATCTTGTCTTTTTCCTTCTGCTCCATTTACCTTCTTTGTCTCTGTTTCTTGCAAATCCACTTTTGGTACTTTGCTATGGCCATAGTTAGAGAAAATGCTGAGGTTTAAATTAAAGATATTACTTCGCATAGTTACTCTCACTGACACCACTTGTAATCACAAATTAGGAGTGTGTGGCATGTGGGGAGAAAGTCTCTGTGCTCCATGTTGAATATTTGTGAATCACTTATCTGACAAAAGACTCATTATCTAGAATGCACACAGAACTCTCAGAACTCAACAGCAAATGAACAAAAGACAAGAGACATTTTGCCAAAGAGGATATACAGTTGGCAAATAAACACACAGTGTTTAACATCACTAACCATTAGGATATTATAATGATCATGATGAGATATTTCTATGCAACTATTAGAACAGACAATTTAAAACACATACAGCACTGAATTTTGGTGAAACTGGAGATTGGATCGCCTATATATTTCCAGCAGAGATTAAAATTGACTAGCCTAGTCTGGGAAAAATGTTGGTAGTTTCTTTTTAAAACATTAAAATTACACTATCATGCAAGATATCAATTATATTCCTGAGCATCTATTCCAGATAAATGATAATAGAAAAACTTGGGTATTGGTCACAGAAGTGCATTAGTCACCTCTAAATAGGTGGATAGTTAAATAAACTGCAATATATCTCATCTACTCCCACTAGTATTAATAATACTCAGCAATAAAAATGAATGGACTAGCAACACATACAATAATTTGAATGGATCTCAACAAGCATTTGTCGTGAGTGATAAAAGCCAAACAATCACATACTTTATTATTCCATTTATTTAACATTCTCAACGTGACAAAATTACACAGATGGAAAATAAATTCATGGCTATCAGAAGTTAAGAATGCTAGAGGGGAACAGTGGGAGTGGTGATAAAACAGTTATACATCTTGATTGTGGTAAGGGGGTGTCACATGACTCCACATGTGATAAATTACGTTGCATGGATCTGTCTGTACATAGGACATAGAACTATTCATATAATAAACATATATACTATCAATTTCTTGCTTTTGATATTAAAGAATAATTTCAGATGGGCAGGATCAAATAGTGTATAAAGGACATGAATGTCTAGATGAAGAATCTGAACTTAATTTAATAAAGATTTAAGAGACACTGTTAGTAAATAAGTCAGGAATTTTGTCAGAATCTTCTATTTCTAAATTACTGATCTTCTGCATATGTAACTATATATTAATTAGAATTATGAAAAGAATTCTGTTAAACTCTTTCAGAAGAATTTAATGAAAGGATTACTTAAAAGGTATGGCAAGATGTTGGGAATAGTCCGGAAACAAAGAAAGGGATTGGTTATTAGGGTATATTTGGAAAAAGTCGACTGACAGACGCTGAATGAAGGCATACTTTAGTTTCTCTTCCCTTCCTCAATTTTCTGCTGATAGCCTGTCATTGGATAAGACTAACAGGAAACAAGAGAAGTAGGGGATAATGGGTCCAAAAGGTCCAGAAAAGTCTTCTGGGTTATGAATCAATTTGAAAATAAAGATTAGGAGCGGTAAGGAGAGGTAAAGAATGACATCTAGCATAAGCTGCCTATCTCATTCCCTCACAAAGTTAAGAGGTTCATAGCGTGCTCAGGTCTCAAAATTCATATACATAGATGCCACAAATGGGATATTAGAAATGTCACTTAGGGAAGAAAATCTCACTGGACTTATTAAACTATGCTTTACTCCCTGGCATTGCTTTACTTACTGGTTTTTAATTATTTCTTTTTTTTTTTTTTGGAGAGGTTTTTGCTATAGGGCGTGTGTGCTCACCAGACAGACAGAGACATAGAGATAGAAAGCGAGATATCATCCCCCAGGGGGGATGGTCACCACCACAATCCCTTCTCCTCCATTCTCTTCTCAGGATCTTGGGCACGCATGCACACGCGCCCGGCGTGAGTTTTAAGCCACCGGGTCCGGGACGCGAACCTCGGTCGACTACGTGGGAGTCCAGTGACATAGCCATTACGCTAACTGCTGGTTCCCTACTTATTGGTTTTTAAAATATCATAAACTCGGAGACCAGCAGATGACATAATGTTTACATCGCCAGACTCTCATGTGATAGACCACAGTTCAAAGTCCCGACCCAGTGTTTAAAACTCATGCCAGGCATGTGTGCACATGTGTCCAAGATCCTGAGAGGAGGAGGGAATGGAGGAGAAGGGATTTGGGCATGGCAATCTCCCCTGCAGGGGTGGGTGGTGTGATTTCTCACTTTCTATCTCTCTGTCTCTCTCTTTGTCTCTCGGTGAGCTCAGGCACCCTATAGAAAAAAGAAAGCTCTCTTAAAAAAAACCTCATAAGTTCTAAACATTTACTCTGATATTTTGATTTTCAAATCCTAAAGTTTCTTATATCATGATTCCAGAATATTAATTTAAATTGGTTCCAGATATGCTATGAAAGGATTACTTGACTATCTTGTTAAATATGCAGACTATCATTCCTCACTCCAGAAATTCTGACTCAGTAGATTTGAGATGGAATCCCAAAATGTATTTAAGATATTCTCCCTCAAAAAAGAGACAAATGTCTTCTGCAGAAGAACTCCAAATAACTGATGTACACATTTAGTTCCTATAATGTGGAACCTAATTCCACACTATTTAAGTGTGTACTATTGTTTGTAAGGTAGTCTTCATATGATGTGATGAAAATGGCACTTTACCTCTGTGGTCTTGCTCCTAAAGTATATATTCCTAGTCTAATCATGGCAAAAACATGAGAAAATTAAGGTCAATTTTATGAAACATTTGACCAGCATTTCTAAAACTGGTAAGGTCCTAAAAAAGAAGGAATTCTGAGAAACAGTTATGACCAAGAGGAGCTTAAGAAGACATTGTAACTAAATGTAGGGTGATAACCTAGACAGAATTGTGGAATAAAAAGGAAAATAAGTGAAAAACTAAAGAGGTATGAGTAAAGCATGGAAAGTACAAAATTTAGTTAATAATTATGTATTGATATTATTACTTACAAAGAATGTACCATAGTAACATAAGATATTAGTTGTAGGAGAAACTGGGTATGGGTTACAATAGTCCCCCATTTATCTGCAGCAGATACGTTTCATGACTACTAATAAATGCCTGAAACTATAGAAAGCATCTACGTCTATTTGCATTTTTTTGTCCTAACAGGTGGTATCTTATATAGCATGGATTCTCTGGAACAACGCGTTTTTTGTTCATAAACTTGGTAGGAGGGAGAGGATAGCATGAAGTTTTATCACACCATTCAGAACCATGCACAATTTAAAGTTTATGAATTATTTATTTCTGGAATTTTCCATTTAATATTTTTCAACCATGGTTGACTGCAAGTAACTGAAACCAAAATCAGCTTGTGGAAATTTTTTTAATGAAAAACTATATTTATAAAAACCTCTGTTGACTGCAGATAACTAAATCCATGCAAAACGAAACATGGATTGGGTGGGGGTGGAGGATTAGTGTTTATGGTGCTTTACTATACTACAATATCTTCATAATTTTTCTATAAATCTGAAGCTGTGCTAACACAAACTTTTGTTTTAAACAAAATTTCCAGAAGCTGTTTCCAATATGCAATACGATTTGGTCATTACATATAGATGAAAATCATATGAATAAATAAAAATGTAACCCTGGAAGATCTATTTAAATTGTATTATCACTTGACTTGATCTATCAAATGATCATGCGAATACTTCTCAATCCAATTTAGACAAGAAATTTAGACAAGAATAGTGTAACTTCTGGAAATTGTGAAATACCACTCAAATATTGTATCATAATTAAAATTACTATCACATATATTTATTTTATATACTGCTTTTTTTTAACCTTTTAGTTGCTCATAGTTACCTGATCTGTCTCAGTTTCCGTACTTCTTTATTTACTCTGAAGTATTAATAGAAGTGTTTCAGTTATCCATGGTTGATAATAGAGTGGTTGTATTTGAGTCAGATATTATTACCCTTAGAAGGGATGCTGGATGGTGCTGCTAACCACCTCATTAGGGGCAATGGGCTAGAGAAAGAGGAAATTCTTTTTCTTTCTTTCTTTTTCCTTTTCCTATCTCCCTAAAGGCATGACTACTATCCAGAAAGGGACAGACAGAGAGATAGAGAGGGAAAAAGTACCCTTCAATGAGACACAGTTACGTGGCAACCCCTTCTCTATTTCTCTGTCTTGTCGGGATTTTGAACACTCACTCAACATATTTTTCAAGCTCTCTAAGGGTTGAGGTTCAAACTATGTGATTGGTCCTGTGGGATCTGGCCCCTTAACCATTAGGCCACAGGCAGGCCTAAGAAAATTCTTACAGGATAAAATAGACCCTTACTGTCACTTTGACCTCACTTTTTCTCACCGACATTGTCTATTTCATTCCATTATCAAAGGCTTCCAAGTTGTCTCTCAAACACCTTAGACATGCTTCAGTATTAGAACCATGTCATGGCTTTCCTCTCTGCGTGGAACATTTTTCCCTACCATACCTATCCTCTTCACTTCCCCCAAGGCTCTATGTAAATATCACTTCCTCAATGAGGCCAAGACTGGTCACTCTAAAACCGCAACTTGATCCCCACCACTTGTTATTTCTACAATCTTAATCTTCTTTATACTGCTTTATTCTTTTAAAAGTCAAAGTGACAGTTACCTGCTAGCATACTTTATAATTGATTTATATTTATTGATTGTTTCCTTTCTCACTTCATTGACTGCTATAAGTTAAAAGACAGCAGGTATATTCTTGAAGATTCCATTGATGTAGTTTCAGTGTAAAGAAGTACATCTAGCATATAGGAGGTCTTCTATTAATAATTGTTAAATAAATAAATAAAGGGTCAGGGGAGTGAATGTACAGGTTCTATTTATGTACTCATGGTAAGATATGAAACATTTAAAAGTCCACTGTACTATAATAATGTATGAATGAAATGCATGTAGGCTTAGTGAGTTACATTTATATTTAGTAAAAAGTCTTGTAAAAAGGATTTACTTGATCTTTTGGGCATAAATATTTTAAAGATTTTAAATACTCCCATGTGTATGCTCTCATCAGTAATATAATGAAAACAAGTCTGAATGTCTGCATGAAATAAGGAAAACAAGTCTACATATCTCCGTCTATGAGAATGCAAAATCAAGAAATACTTTGGATTCTGAAAAAAAGTCAAAGCTGAACTTTGTATGTCTGACTTTAGAAATCCATAACTGTGTAATGATTTTTCAATATTCAAAACTAAAACTGGAAAAGCAATGTTGGAAGAAACAGCTGGGGAGTAATTTGGGAGAAATTTGAAGGTTTATACACAAAGGGAGATCTTGAGTTGCAATAAAAGACTATTTACAGAGCCTGGATATTTGGGCTCTTCAGATCTGTTGAATCTCCTGTAGACTCAACCACTAAATAGAAATTAAATTAAATGTTTATTCTGCTCATCTTCTTTACATGTACTAACTAAAGGTCTTTTTTTTTTTTTTTTGAGAGGTTTTCGCTATAGGGCGCGTGCGCTCGCCAGACACAGAGAGACATAGAGACAGAAAACGAGAAATCACCCCCCAGGGGGGATGGTCACGCCGCAATCCCTTCTCCTCCATTCTCCTCTTGGGATCTTTGGCACGCATGCACACGCGCCCGGCATGAGTTTTAAGCCACCAGGTCCGGGACGTGAACCGCGGTTGACTACGTGGGAGTCCAGCGACATAGCCATTACGCTAACTGCTGGTTCTCAAGGTCTTTGTTGAATGGAAGATAAAGTTAACAGTATGAAAGAGTATAGCTCCTTCTCTGATGTGGTGTCTGTTGGAAAATGAGCATAGACTATTTGCAACCCTAATATTCTGCAGCTCTGACTGTACTGACTGAGAGAGAGAGCCTACTAATATGGAAAGAAGGTGGGATCAGCAGTTAGCATAATGGTTATGTTGCTGGACTCCCATGTAGTCGACCGCGGTTTGCGTCCGGAACCCGGTGGCTTAAAACTCACGCTGGGCGCGTGTGCGTGCGTTCCCAAGATCCTGAGAGGACGATGGAGGAGAAGGGATTGCAGCGTGGCCATCCCCCCTGGGAGGTGATTTCTCTCTTTCTGTCTTTCTGTCTCTATCTGTCTGGCGAGCGCACGCACCCTATAGCGAAAAACCTCTCCAAAAAAAAGAAAAATATATATATATGGAAAGAAGGTAACATGAAAGATAATAACTGTATCGACTTTCCCTGACAAAAAGATAGCTTGCACCAACAATTCTTGCCCTATAATCAATTTTTGGATTTCTGATTGAAGTCCTTCTTTTCCAATATAATAGTTCCCAATAGGCAATAGCAATAATAAACATAAGTCTTCAATTCATAGATTTATCAAATATTTAATGAGAGTACCTACTACATGTCTGAAAGAGTTTAGATGCTTTAATTCACAAAGATGAATTTTAAAATATGCATACTCTTGTAAATCACAATCAAACCTGGGGTAGGTGGTAGGCAGGGACTGAGAAAGGGTTGGCAGAGGGCAATAGGGATCTTGTTAAAGAACGTGGTGGGTTGACATACATGGAAAATACAAAGGCTTGATTACCAGGCTTTTTTCCCTCCTTCTGAATTTATTATTTTTTTATTTACTTCAGTGATTTTAGCCTCTTCTATAGCTTTAACAATCATTTGTAAGTGTAGAATCCAAATGTATATCTCAGCACAGATAGTTCTTTTCCCTAAGGTCCATATTTTGATATCTGATTGTTCTATATCACAAATAGATATTTCAAAGCACTGTAATGGAATTTGTTAAAAAGTGATTAAAGATTTAAAGACTTTTGTTTTCTTTTGAGTTGTTGGGTTCAGCAATTTGTGCATTTTTTTAATTGAAACATAAACGTTTCTCCCTTCCTGACCCCTTTGCAATTAGAAAATATTTGTGACCATTCTCATTTTGTGGTAGAATGGTTATTTGCGTATACAATAGTGTCCACTGCTTTGCATCAGAAATTGAATTCTTATGGGGCTTTGTGCAAATAAAAGACCAAATTGAGATTAGCTTAATTTTTTTCTTTCTTTCTTTTTTTTTTTTTTGCAAATAAGTTAGTTTATACCTCTCTTTGGTGAAAAGGAGAATGGGGAGAGAGGGGGAAAAAAAGTTGTTTCAGAAGAAAATCATGGTGTACTTGTCACTAGATTCTAGTGTTGTCCATACTTTTAAGATCTTTTGTGCATCAATAAAATGTGGGGGGAGATTAGCTTAATTTTTTTCTTTCTTTCTTTTTTTTTTTTTTGCAAATAAGTTAGTTTATACCTCTCTTTGGTGAAAAGGAGAATGGGGAGAGAGGGGGAAAAAAAGTTGTTTCAGAAGAAAATCATGGTGTACTTGTCACTAGATTCTAGTGTTGTCCATACTTTTAAGATCTTTTGTGCATCAATAAAATGTGGGGGGAAAATATTATGGAAGGGAGGGAGGGGAAAGGGTAAAGAAAAAATTAGTAAAAGTATGCTTAATTGACAAAAAAATGAGAAGCTATTTCCTGATGATAATGTATATAGCAATATCCTTGTCTTGACTGACATACATGGTTTTTGTATTGGAAAAAGAAATATATAAAGACATGATAAAATGCAAATTAATATAAATAAATAAAAATAAAATAAAAAAACCTGATTAAACATCTCACACCTGCACACTTTCTTAAAAATAAACTCATATGCTTGGCCAACAGATGGTGTACCAGTTTTGTCCCTGGATTTCCACATGGCTGACCGCAGTTCAAGTCCCAGACTCGGTGACTCGAAACTCATGTAGGAGCATATGCATGCATGACCAAGATCCTGAGAGGAGAATGGAGGAGAAGGGATTGCAGTGTGGCCATCCCCTCTGGGGGAAGATTTCTCATTTTCCCTCTCACTGTCTCTGTCTTTCTCTCTCTCTGTAGTGAGTGCAAGTGCCCTAAGGCTAAAATCTCAAATACATCAATAAATAAAAATACAAATTCATATGAGGGCTAATGTGGTAGAGTGCTTAAGGTACTGGACTCTTCCTACATGGCTGACCGCAATACAAGTTCCAGAACTGGAGGCTTACTTTCTTACTTTCCCTCTCTCTCATCATCTGAGTCTCTCTCTGGTGAGTCCATATGCCCTATAACAAATTAAAATATTAATAATAATAAATAAAACTGAAAAATTAATAAACTCACATGTGGCTCAGCAGATTGCATACTGGCAAAAGTGTTGAACTCCCACATGGCCAACTGTGGTTTGAGTCCAGACCCGATGGCTTAAAACATGCTAGGTATGTGTACATGTGCACTCAAAATCCCAGGATGAGAATAGAGAAGAGATTGTGGCATGGCCATTACACTAAGGGGTGATTTCTAACTTTCCCTCTCTCTCTCTAGCTAGAGCATATGCCCTAAATAATCAATCGATAAAAAAAATAATTAAAAATGAATAAACTTCCCATGTACAAACATGCTTTCTTATTCTCCACTGTCCTTAGCTTGATTCCTTTTTGCCTTACCTTCCCTGTCCAATCTAATTTTTGCCCTCTCATTCTTTATTGAATTTTTTTGGTACACAACACTATAGTCCTTATAAAATGGGGATGGTCTCAAAGAACAGCAGTTAAACCCTGTGCATTGGGAGCCAGATTCCACATGGCAGATCACAGTTAAAATGCCAGCCCCAGTGTTTAAAAAACATGCCAGGCACATGTGGTACATGACACAAGTAACGACTTGATGGAAAATTGAGGAAAAAATAATTGTAATATAACCACACCCAATTGGTAAGCTTTTCTCTCTTTCTACCTGATGAGTGCATGAGGCCTCTGGCAATTAAGAAAAAAAAAAAAGTTTCTAAAAATAGGTATCTTCTATTATATAATTAGCCTTCTGTGCTTGCCCACAGGCTAATTTTATTATTTGAAAACTAATGTGTTTGTAATCTTACAACATAAATTTTATTTGTAATCTTGCAACATACATTTTGTTCCGAGATATGCTGTATGCCATTTATTTATCCCTTTTATATAAGGATTTATTTTGTACCTCTTTCTACACTGCTCTTCATCTTGAGACTCTGACCTCTACTGGCAGCCTCAGGGAGGTTCTCTCTTTGGATTTCAAATGAATTTGGTCAGTTGAGACTCTAAACAAGAAATTGGAGTGCAGGAGACTGGACTCTGTTTGTTTTGATTTTTGTTTTATTTTTACTATTCTCCACTCCCACTCACTGTGTGAAGTATTCACTCTTATTTGTTTTGTCCCTTTATCAAAGATCACAGTGTCCTTCTATGCAGCCCTTGCTACATTACTCTCTCCTGCTAGGTTCCAGAAAATTCGGTATCCCTGTTTTCTCAGGGCTTAGTAATATCTCTTCTCTGCTCTTCCTGGCTGGAGTACTGAACTAGACCTTAGTTTTCTTAAATAATCACAAATATTTGTAAATAATCCTTTAATTAACCTTCTTCGCATTCCCCTAAATTGAGTGAACTGTTTCTTGCTATGACCCTGACCTACAAAATCCTCTTTCTTAATTTGCTTACCATGAAAAAAAATATAATTCTTTCGATCTGTCTGTCAAAATTAAATTGTTTCAAAGTCAAATTGACTCAAAGTCAAATAGAGACTTTTTTACACTTCTTTACTTGCTTTAAAGCAGTAACTGTTAATATTTGAGAGCCTTTTCCTGCATAACTTATTTTCTCTAGTTTATAAACACATTTATTTTTGTCTCAACAAAGAAACATATATATTTATGCCAATCTCATCTACTTCCATTATTATATTTTTCATTACAATTAATCCATTGATCCTAAGTATATTATTCTCAGAGAACACTGAGTTTTACATCTAATTTAAAATATACATGATGGTCATTCAAAAACTATGGAAAATGGAATTAAAAAGTGAGTTTATTTTGAAACAAAACTTTTTTTGAAACCCATGCATAACATTTCTTTTCTTTTTGTTTTGGAGAGGTTTTTGCTATAGGTCGTGTGTGCTCCACCAGAAAGACAGAGAGAGATAGAAGACAGAAAGTGAGAAATCACCCCACAGGGTGAATGACCATGCCTTCTCCTCTCAGAATCTTGGGGATGCATGCACACACACCCGGCATGAGTTTAAGCCACCTGGTCCAGGACTCGAATCATGGTCGACTACATGGGAGTCCAGTGACATAGCCATTATGCCATCTGCTGGCCCCATGCATAGCTTTCCATAATACATATTTTCCATTAACACTTTGAAGACCCCAGGACTGAGGTACTTCGACGTCCTTTGATTTCTTTTCAATGGACTCCTTGTTTAGATCCACATTTCACTCAATTTCATGTCTTTAAAGAACCAATTAGTGTTCAAACACTACTAAATTAACTGATGTATCAAGCAGCTCAAACATTTCTATTCCGCAGGGAGTTCCACTTAGCAAAATCTCTCTGCACTTATGGGTGTTAGGATTCTCAAAAGTGTACCCATGAAATAAGATTGAGAAGTGGCTCCAGAGCTTTTTATCTTGAGATACTTTTGACTTTGGTTTCAAATGAATACAACTACATAATTGTCTCTTAGTACATTAAAGCTCACACCCACACATGGGAGTGTGTATGCAAGTATGATGGTAATGGATACTTTTTTATTTATTCAAATAAATCATGCTTGTCTTTGGCCAAAGTTAAAATAATTTGAAAAGTGTTAAAAATATTTTTCAAATTGCATTTGGATCCAGGTATTATTTTATATTTAGGAGGAAAAGCCAAGAAAACCTTATTTCAAAATAAAAATTATCTTTTTTTTTCTTTTTTTTTTGGGGGGGAGAGGTTTTTGCTATAGGGCATGTGCACTCACCAGAAAGAAAGAGAGACAGAGAGACAGGAAGCGAGAAATCACCCCCTCAAGGGGGGATGGCCACGCCACAATCCCTTCTCTTCCATTTTCCTCTCGGGATCTTCTGCACAGACACACGCACACCCAGCGTAAGTTTAAGCTACAGGGTCTGGGACTTGAACTGTGGTCAGTTACATGGAAGTCCAGCAATATAGTCATTACACCAACCACTGGTCCCAAAAATTAAAATGATTTTAAACATAGAATTGTTCCTTTTCCCACATTTGATCCTATGATAAGAAATTTTCTAATTTCTGTTTTAATCTTATTTTAACTATGGAAAGTTTTTGTTTCTTCTTCTATGGCAAGAGACTCAGATAATTCTGATTCTAACCTTGGCGCATTTATTAATATGCTTGGTAGTGGTATGTGTGCATATGTTTTCTTGGATTGATTTACCCTGAGAAAATTCCTTAATAAAGAAAAAGTACATATGGGCACCTGAAGGTGAAGATTAACAGGTGTAGCTTGGGACAAAATAATGATGTTAATCATTCTCCTTTCCGGTCTTACAAATCTGCTTAGGAGCCCTATGGAGAGGAGAGAGAGACGTGTTTCAGGGAGGCAGCAAAGGAGCTGCCTTCATGAGCACTTCTGTAAAACACAAGAGCAAATTCTAGCTTTTTTTTTTTTCAGACAAAAATGATGTCATGTCAGAAAGGTTTTTTTTTTTTTTTTTTTTTTTTTTTTTGGTTTTTACCATAGTGCACAAGCACTCACCAGAGATGCAGGCAGAGAGAGAGGGAAAGTGAGAAATCACAACCCCCTAGCAGGATGGCCACAATACAATCCCTTCTCTTCCATCCTCTTCTTGGAATTTTGAGTACATATGTGCATGGTATGATTTTCAAGCTGTAGGGTCCAGGATCCAAATTCTAGTCAGTCATATGGGAACCCAGAACCTTAACCACCACATAACCTGCTGGCTTCAATTTTTCCGCCTTTTAATTACAGTATCTTCCTTGTAGGACAGTTGTGAGAATTAATGAAATAAATAGATGTTAAGCTCTTAACTAAATAAGCTCTCAACAAATCTTAGGTATTGTGACTCAGGATATTTTATTCTATTGTTTCCTAAATAGATTTCAGATTCCTGAACCTGGAAGTCAAAGACCACTATAATCTGATTCTAAACATACTCTTAAAAACAATTCCGACTAGTCCCTTGAGGAGCCAAGTTCCTCCTCTAAACAAAATGCTTAATTCTTGTGGGTTTTTTTTTTCTGTTCCTGAATATCTTTATTCTTTTCTGCTTATTTAAATTTTGTTCTGATATAAATATCCAAGGAAAACTCTAAATCTGTTTGGCATTGCTACATTTGTTTTGGTAGTAAACTTTAAATTTCAATTTAACATTTGTCTATTCCAACCATTGTCTAAGTGTTTTACTTATCTCTAATACTAATTTAGTAATTAAGTTTGTACAGGGGTTTCGAAACTTTACTTCTACTCTTTTAGGGTCCTGACTGGGCCTGAGAGTAAAACTGATGTAAGAGAGACTAGTATGAGAAAAGTATTCAAGTGTAATATATGTTTTAAGGTGACACAGGAACCCCTAAGAAAATGGAGACTCAAAGAAGTGGTAAGAGTTACATGCTTTTGTATTAGGTTCACTAAGAAACAATGATGGAAAAGTAAATAAATTATGTGGGAAGGCTAAAGGTATACAAGAATTGTTTTGATAAGGTCTGTTTGTACAGAATTCTCTTAACTATCACTCCCCAACAAATATTTCTTTTCTTCTGGTACATGAAAGACGTCTTTCCCATGAGAGTTTTTATTATTATTATTATTATTATTATTATTGTTGTTATTTATTCAGTCTTATTTATTCATTCATTTAATTTGACCAGACTGAGAGAGAGAGAGAGAGAGAGAGAGAAGAGGGAAAGTAGGAAAGCAAGCTGCTAGACCAGGGACTTGAACCACAGGTGGCCAGGTGGGAATGTCCAGTGCCTTAACCACCATGCCACCTGCTGGTCCCTCCCATGAGAGTCTTTAATCTCCTATTTCTAGGGGGAAAAAAAAGATAACAATGCCCTCCTTGCATCCGCTGCTTTTCAAATGCCTTTATCTCAAAGCAATCCATCAATCAAAATGGCCTGTTCCAGCCACTGTCGCCCAGTGATAAAGCAAGTACCCTGCAAGGCTGGAAGCTATATGGCCTACCACAGGTTCAGATCCCTCAGTTAGCTTAAAAACAAGTTAGGTGCCAATGCTGATGGCCAGGATCCTAAGGAGCTTGAAGTCTAAGGAAAGACGTTTCAGTATTGGGGTACCCTGTTAATGGAACTTCTCTCTCTCCTCTACACGCTTGAAGTCTAAGGAAAGACGTTTCAGTATTAGGGTACCCTGTTAATGGAACTTCTCTCTCTTCTCTACACATACTTGATACTATTTAAAAAAAAAAAAAGACAAAACAAAACCAAAAAAAAATGTATAGGTAGGTAGGTAGATAGATAGATAGATAGATAGATAGACAGATAGATAGATAGATAGATAGATAGAAGGCCAGCAGGTGGCATGGTAGTTAAAGCACTGAACTCTCACATGGCCAACCACAGTTTGAGTCCCAGACCCAGCAGTTTAAAACTCATGTCGGGCACATGTGCATTGGGTTGTTGGAAAAGTCATGACATATTTTTTCTGTTTTGCTATGCAAAAATGTGCTGTGACTTTTCTGACAACCCAATATTAACTGTAATATAAAATAGTTACTTCAATGTTTTGTGACAGAGAGTCAAGAGCCTTTAAACATGACTAATGACTTCATATGTCATTAAATATCTCAATGAAGGTGAGAGAATGCAATATTAGTATTGTCTTATAAGTCTAATAAAATATAAGCTCCCAGCCCCCTGTTTAATGAAACCTGAATGACCCACCCAGGTAGTAGATTCATTTTAGTTTCTGATTTCTGTCAGTTTATAAATTCAACTCCATTATACATGAGTAGAGGTGAGGGGTGTGTATGTCACCAATGTAATACCAGGGAGTCATGACTCTCTCCACTTTTCTCTTTTTAAGTACTAACAAATCAGAGTATTTAGTAAAAATAACCTTAATTACTTAAATTTCAGTCAAAAGCTCAAGAACCTTTTTGTTAATCTCTTTGACTTCCTTTAAAGATACTAGTTTAAAATACTATTCTATATTTTTTGGTAATTCTTTTGACTCACTTAAAAATATTATTTTAAAATATTATTTTACTGAAACTTAGCCCAATATGCTCCAAAATAAAAAGTAAATTTTGTACAAAAAATTACTTAAAGTATTACAATAAATGGGACAGTCTTCATGTTGCTCAGAAATAGAACTAAGAGCCAGTCCATAGCACAATTCGTTAAGCACTGTGCAGAGGAAGCTGTATCCCATGTGGCAAACTAGGGTTCGAGTCAAAACCCTGGCAGCCTCAAAACTATGCCAGGTTGGAGCCAGCAGGTGGTGTGGTGGTTTAGGTGCTGGACTCCAACACGGCCCACTATGGTTTGAGTCCCGGACCTGGTGGCTTGAGAATCATGCTAGGCATGTGGTGTGCATGCTCAAACTCCCAAGAGGAGATGGAGGAGAAGAGATTGCAGCATTACCATTCCCCTTGGAGAGTGATTTCTCACTTTCCCTCTCTCTGTCACTCTCACCAGCAAGCACACATGCTCTATAGCAAAAATCTTAAAAAATAAAAAAATAAATAAAATAAAAAAAGAAGGAAAGAAGAAAAGAAAGAAAGGAAGGATGGTAGGAAGGAAGGGAGGGAGGGAGGAAGAAAGAAAAGAAAAGAAAAGAAAAGAAAAGAAAAGAAAAGAAAAGAAAAGAAAAGAAAAGAAAAGAAAAGAAAAGCAGGCACCCCTGCACATGTTCAGGACCTTGATAGGATGAAGAACTAGAAGAAAGAATTGCAGTGTGAGCATATCCCATGGGAGGGGGGGAGGAGTGGGGATTCTCTCTCTCTTGCTCTTGCTGTGTGTGCATGTACATGCCCTCTGGTAAATTAAAAAATAAAATGAAATAATAAAAGTAGAGCTGAGAGCTTGATATTCAACTAGGTCCATTCTCAATCTAGTTTTACTGGAGAATTAAGACCTGTCCTAAGACATCCGTTACGGTTAATAAATAAACATTTCATCTCAAACGACACTATTTTTATTCTATCCTTGAACAAATCAAGAAAAGGACTGCTAGCACCATTTCTGTCTTCTGTTGTCCAGATGACCAATCTGGGTTAAGAATATAGACTACTGAAATGAAAACTGAAATATGGATCATAACCCTTAGTAAGAAAAGACCAATTTTATCTAAATAAACTCAACAACTTCCTAAAACAGAGAGAAATCCACATTGTATTACAACAGTATAAACTTTCTTAAAGAAACTTAAATTTACATCTCACCAGATTAAACAACTATTTCCACTCACTCTGTTAAAACATATAGATGTATGCTCAGATGGCCTGAGTCCTAGATGAAGTAACTACTTAATGCTTCTGCACATCCCCAAAAACTGTACTGCATGCTTCCCCAGAGTCCATTACAATTGTTCCCAGATCTTCCTATGGCAGCTGTATTTTATTGCAATTATGTATCTAATTAATGCACATAAAAGTGCGGACTGTGAGTATAAAAAGACAGGGTATTTCTGTTTTTATTAAATTAAAATATAATACATTAAAGAATATACAATGACAAAAATGGTGCTGAATAAAATATGTGTAAAATTTTGGGAAAATAATCATAAGTTGCTATGAAGGATTTTTGCAATTATATTGTTTTGCAAATGCCTATAAGTTTTTGTTTGTTTGTTTGTTTTCGTAAGTTGCTTTGTAAACCAAAGTAAGAATTCAGAGGTATTCTCTTCTGACATTTAGAAGATCTTTGCCATTTTGGAGGAAGATCCTTTTTTCTGCTTCCATGTACATTAATTTTCTGGAGTCCTATTGTCTCCCTAAGGCTTTATATGTGAGACAAGGCTTGATTCTTCTAAAGACTAAGAATCTTTAAAACTTTATTTACCTTTATTTATGTGGTGAAAACACTTAAAATGTATTCTAAATTGCTACTTGAAAAAAAAGTTCAACATATATATAAGGAAAGAGGCTCTATCTTTCTAGCTCACTCTCTAAAGTTATACACCAGCTTTGGATAAGCCTTAGCTAAACTGGATGGAGTCAGGAATAGTTCAATCATTTTCTCACATATAAAACTTCCTCCTTAAAGTTCATTCTTGTCCACAGTCTTTTTTTGTGGATAAGAATGCAGCCCTTTGATTACTAAATTTGGACAACCAAAGTGCAGACTCCTTTTTCTCTGTTTTTTGATGTCTGTTAATAATTTAATAAGGTAATGATGACTAAAAACAGCATTACAAAAATTTTTCAATGAAGGAAAGACAAAATTAAAGAAAAGAGATATTCTAAGAGAAAAATCAGTAAACCAAAAACATTATTTACCATCAATATTAACCTCAAATTGATGATAACATGGTTTTCTAGACTTATTTCTCTTGCCCAAATATTTAATAGCTCTTCTTTTACCAAGGTATATATGAGGAATATATTTAGAAGGCTTTTTTTAAACTTTCTTGCTTTTTTTCTTTTAAAATTTTTAAAAGTTTATTATTTATATCTTCCATGAGAGACAGAAAGAAGAAATATATAGATGGATAGGCCTCCCGAAATGGGGCCGTCATTGCATTATGTACTCTGAGCCTCTACCAGCTTTAATCATAGCAGGCCCCTGCAACTCGAGGCCTTCCATGTAGGTCCAGTTGCATTATTGTTTTGCCACTACCTGGCCCTAAAATAGTTTTCAATGAATTATCTGCATACATATTGAAAGCTATTAATTGAAATACTTTTATTAAACATGTATCTTTATGCTTACATGTAAATATGTGAAATTTATTTCATTGTAGAGATTATGTAGAGATCTAATTTACCTTTTCTCCAGTTGTCTGTTTCCCAAAAAATATGTTTTGGCTACTTTATTTATATAAAATGACATCTATCATACAATAAATTTTCATACACTGGGCCAGCACGCAGTGTGGTGATTAAGATACTGGATCCCATATGACCGATTCCATGGTTCACATCCTGAACTCAGAGGCCTGAGAAACACACTGACTACATGTGTGTGTGTGCCCAAAGGATTGTGGCATGGTGGCATGGCCATTTCCCACTGGATGATTTCTCACTTTTCCTCTCTCTCTCTGGCAAAGCACATATACCCTATAGCAAACACACACACACACACACACACACACACACACACACACACACCAATCACATCTTGTCTTTATTAAAACTTCTATCCTTTTATCCTTTTCTTTTAACAATGAGTCTCTTCAGATTCCAACAGTAAAAATTTAGCTACTCTAGTCCAACATTTGTATTTTATTTTAATTACCAGAAGGCATCTGTGCTTATCAGAGAGGGGATTGGCATGAGCAGGGGAATCACTCCCCAATGGAGCATGGTCATGCCACAATCCCATCTCCATTTTTTCATCCTGTCAGGATTTGGACACGCACACATGCATCTGACATGCTTTTCAGGTTTCCAGGGCTGTGGTCAGCCATATGGAATCCAACTTTCTTAACCAGTAGGCCATGGGCTGTTATCCCTCTCATCCAAAATTTGAAAGGATCTATCAGTAATTTTTGTTTTCTGTTTGTCTAATTCACAAGACTATATTTAATTGTCCTATAAACTTTAGAAATTGTTTGTGTAATTTTGGGTTCAAGTAAAATTATAAGTAAATTAGGGAAAATGTAATCCTTGTGGCATTGAATATTCCGAACTAGAATATTTTCTTGTTTTCTTTTTCTAATGCTTCATTATATATATCTTAAACATAGTCTATTAAGTTTATTACTGTGAAGTAGGTCTTTACATTAACTGTGGCTATAAAGATTTTTGTTTGTATTTATTAATGAGGTCATCTGTCTGACAGGATTTTTTAAAATTTATTTTATCCATTCAATCACCATACATCACTTAGCTTGTAAAGTGAACTTAATGAATACACTTTACACCAGTCCAATTGAAGATACTATACATGTTATCATCAAGAGATAATCCTCCATTTCTGTGTCCCATAAATGTCTTGCCTCTTTATTTTTCTCTTTAATTTTTTTCCTTACCCTCTCCCCGTTTTCCCACCCACTTCCCACGCTGTCTTCAGTATACGTAACCATTTACAATGCTTCTATATCCTCTCTCTAATCTTTCAGATTCTGCCCTAAAGGATTTTTGAGCCAGGTATATTATTGAATTTTTTTATCATTTTAGTTTATTGATTAGCTTTCTTGTTTTCCTGTTGACTAATTAGTTTTTTAGATTTAGTCTCTAGTATTTATATCCTTCTGTTTTGCTTCACTTTCCTGCATTTTGTACATAATCATAAAATTCAAAATTGTATCATCTGTTAGTTTCATTTTTGTCATTTACTTTCTTTTTTTTTTTTTTTTGGGTTTTTTTTGCTATAGGGCATGTGTGCTCGCTGGAAAGACAGAGAGAGACAGAAAGATAGAAAGCGAGAAATCACCCCCAAGGAGGATGGCCACGCCACAATCCCTTCTCCTCCATTCTCCTCTTGGGATCTTAGGTATGCACACACATGTGCCTAGTGTGAGTTTAAGCCGCCGGGTCCAGGACTTGAGCCGCAGTCGACCACGTGGGAGTCCAGCGATATAGCCATTACGCTAACTGCTGGTCCCTGTCATTTACTTTCTTCTGCCTTGTAATTTATGTTCCATTTTAAGTGAAATGCTAATTTACTTAATTTTCTCTTTGTTATTGATATACATATTGAAACTATGGTTTTTCCTTTGAGGATTACCATAAAAGCAGTCAAGAGATTTTAATATACAGTATTTTATTATTGTTGCTTTGAAAAAATTGTTTGGTTTTGGTCAATATTTTCTCTTGGGTTCAAAAATTTTCTAGGTGGTGGCTTTTAAATAACTTAATAAAAAGAATTTTGTAAAAATAATATTGAGTTTCAGTGTCATAGCACTGTAATCAAAACATGGTCTTTTTTGGATTTTTATGATACTGTATTTTGTAACTGAGTGAAGTTTTTTGTTTATTTGTTTGAGAGGTTTCTGCCTTGTGTTTGCCAGAGAGAGAGACAGAAGCAGAGACAGTGAGAAGGAAAGAGAGAAATCCCCTCCACCCCCAAGGGGATGACCACAGTGCAATGCCTTCTCTTCCATTCTCCTGGAACTTTGAGCACACATGCACATGTGCCCAGCATGACTTTCGAGTCACTGTTACAGGGTTCAAACACTGAGTGGCCGTTTGGGAGTTCAGTGATGCAACTGGCTATGCCATCTGCTGGCCTATCTTTGTAAGTTTTATATATGACTTGATATAGGTTCAATTTTCACCTATGTTCTACTGGTTATTGAAAGGAACTCTTTCATGTTTTTGAAATCTATCTATAAGACATACTTATTAGGACATTCAGATTTATTTTTATTCATTTAAATTTGTAATAAATTGATAAGACAAATAAGAGAAAACTTCATTTTCTTTCTTCTCTTTTATTTTTATTTTGATAATTACTTTTTTATTTTTTCCCCATAGGGTACATGCACTTACCAGAAAAAACAGAGAGAGAGAAAGTGAGAAATCATACCCATTCCAGGGGACATGGCTACCCTGCAATCCCTTCTCCTTCATTCTCCTCTTATGATTTTTGGGCACTTATATTCATGAGTCTGGCATAATTTTCAAGCCTCTGAATCCAGGACTCAGCTGTGGTCAGCCATGTGAGAGTCTAGTGCCTTAACCACTATATCACCTACCGGCCCTGGTAATTACTATTTTATAAATTTGGGGATATGTTATTTTATTGATGAACATTTTTGTATGTCATTTTTTAAGAATTGCAGAACTTAGCATTGGAAAGGTTTTTTTCTTCCTATATTCAATTATTTTTATTTTGCATACATATGATCTGAGTTTGAGAAAACATATCTACTTTCTTTCTATTTGTTTGCTTTTATGAATATAATTTGTTCATCTCTCTCTATCCAACTTTTTGTGAATCACTTTCTTAGTGTTTTCATTGTATCTCACAGGGAGCAGGGAGTTAGTTTTGAGAGACTATACCCTCTGAATATATTTTTTTCTTCACGTATAAAAATTAAGCCCACTTACAAATATTCATATGACAAATATCTCAGTATGTTTTTCTATGTTTTTATTTTTTGCCTGTTTTCTATTTTTAAGTATTGCTTACATCTCCAGTCTATTAACTCTGTGTGTGTATGTGTGTGTGTGTGTGTGTGTGTGTGTGTGTATGTTCGTGCATGTGCGTTGGGGTGGTAGCAGAGGATCATAATGTCAAATAGGGCTGAAAAATTATTCTTCAGAGTAGTGTGATGTATCACTGAATTTTTATGTTTTATTAGCTTTGTCTGTGTACTTCCTTGAAATCCATTTGAATTTCACTCATGTGGAAGTTCATCCTCATATATTGTGTTCAAGTTTTACATATGATTTCTATTTTATGTGTGTATCTAAAAATTGATTTATTTCCCTTTTTCCCCTCGTTTGCACTGTTCCTTTATTTTTCCAATAGAATCATCATTTTTTTTTTAAGAGAGATTTTTGCTATAGGGCTCATGTGCTTGCTGAAGAGAGACAGAAATTGAGAAATCAACCCTGAGGGGAATGGCCACTCCACAATCCCTTTTCCTCCATTCTCTTAGAATTTTGGACATGTATGTACATGTACCAGCATGAGTTTCAACCCTTCCGGACCAGAACTTGAATGAGGGTTGGCCTCGTGGGAGTCCAGTGATGTTACCATTACACTATTAGCTGTTCCCAGAATCATCATTTTTAATTTGCCTTTTTTACTTGAATTGTGTAGTTTAGAATAAATTTTAGCTTTCCCAGCAAAAAAGTCAAGTATGTATGGGTTTGGGGTGGAGGTAGAGAGAGTAGGAAGCAGGGATTTTTCCAAAGTTAAAATCACAACAGCAAAGTTTCCTGCTGTCTCAAAATATAATTTTACTATCTTTAAATTTATAAAGAAAAATCTTCTTGCTCATTTCTTTCTGTTATCATGCTATATTATAAAATAATCTTCAGTATCCTTCTCAAATAAAAATTACAGCTACCATAGAGTAATTTACATATCCTGGAATTGGCAAGATTTATACAATAATAATTCAGAATTATCGATTTGTATCTAATGCCATGTAGCCCTTGTAAACTTGGATCTCAAATGACAATATAATTTATTTTTTATTGAAATTTCTAGGTAACTAAAATGGCAATAAGATAACAAGCTAAAAAATACAAAAGCTCACCATGTTGATTTTTGCACAATGGAAGGAACTGACTTTGTTTCAAAAAGTAAACTTACAGTCAATTGATTTTACATTTTAAAACTCAAATTCTTTTTCCAGCTATAATCTTCAAATTAAATTATTTAATTTACATATACTGATGAATAGTTAGTTAACTATCTTTTCCAAAGAAAAAGAACCAAAAAAAAAAAAAAAGATACTGAAAAGCAAAATGGCCATTATTCATTCTGAGAGTTTGTTCTCTCATAGTTTATAAAGCCCAATTTCTTCCTTAGTATTTGTAACTAGTAAGAGTGCCTGAACAAAAATAAATAGGGAGATATTTTGTTCATTATTATCATTCTATTACAAGCTCTCTGTCCAAGATATTAGAAATTATTGGGCCATGGTTGCTCCTGCTTACTTTTGCTCATAAATCAGTAGTTTCATGCTTAGAAAAACATGCCTAGAAGACCAAGGACAACCACTTCTGTACAGTGTTGCACTTGTACAACAAGCGTGTCTTCCCAAAAGAAGTACCTTGCTGGCTCTGCTCCAGGCTTTCAGAAGTGACATTGTGACATTTCTAGAGAATCATTCCAGGCAAAGACATCAAAGAGCTCCAAGTCTCTCTCTCTCTCCCTCTCTATTTTTCTTAAAGAATTATTTTTCTAGCTCTTTTTATTTATTCATTTATTTATTTAAATTTGACCAGAGAGGGACAGTATGTGTGTGTGTGTGTGTGTGTGTGTGTGTGTGTGTTTGTGTGTGTGTGTGTTTGTGTGTGTGTGTGTGAGAGAGAGAGACAGAGAGAAGGCAAGCCATCAGGTCTGAGACTCGAACTGTGGTCAGCCATGGGGGAGTCTAGCATCCTCAACTACCACACCATCTGCTGGCCCCAGCTCCAAATCTCTTTTTAAGATGGCTAGCTTTATTTGAAAATAAAAAACAAAAACAAAACAAAACAAAAAATACTTCAGAATAGAAGGAAGGGAGGGGAATTGGGAAGGAAAAAAAAAAAAAAACCAGGTAAAAGTATGCTTAATTGGGACCAGCAGTTGGTGTAATGGCTATGTCGTTGGACTCCCACATAGTCAACCGTGGTTCAAGTCCTGGACCCAGTGGCTTAAACTCATGCCTGCCCAACACATGTGAGTGCATGCTCAAGATCCTGAGATAATGGAAGAGAAGAGATTGTGGTATGGTCATCCTCCCTGGGGGAGGGTGGTGGGGGGTGTGATTTCTTGCTTTCTGTCTCTCTGTCTCTCTGGTGAGTGCATGCACCTTATAGAAAAAACCTCTCAAAAAAGAAAAAAAGTATGCTTAATTGACAAAAAACGAGAAGCTATTTGCTAATGATAATATACATAGTAATATCCTTGTCTTGAATGATATGCATGGTTTTTGTATTGGAAAAAGAAATGTATACCATAACGACAT
>NW_006203801.1:62375-66684 GCF_000334495.1 Tupaia belangeri chinensis | reverse complement strand
AAGGAAGGAAGGAAGGAAGGAAGGAAGGAAGGAAGGAAGGAAGGAAAGAACAGAAAAGAAAAGAGAAGAAAAGAGAAGAAAAGAAACTGTAAAACTAGTTTCTAAAGTGCTTGTACCATGTTTCATTCCAAGTAGCAGTGTATGAGAGTTCTACTTGCTCTGTATCTTGGCCACAGTTGTTATTAGCCATTTCACAAAATTTAGATAGTATAATGTGTGAGTAGGGGTATATCATTATGGTTTTCATTTGTAGCTCTCTAATGACATGTATTGCTGAGCATTTTTTCATGTGTTTATTGGCTATCTTCAGGCATTTGTCAAAAACTTTTTCTATTTTAAATTGTCTTTTTAATTACTGAGTTTTCAGTTTTTGTATATGCTCTATTTTGTATCCAAGTTATCAGACACAGTGATTTTCTATTATATAACAACTATATAATAAGAATATTAATAAGAATAACCAAATAATAAATTTATATCACATAACAACAACAACAAAAAAGAACATTTGGGGCTAGCAGATGGCATGGGGGTTAAGGGCGCTGGACTCCCACATGGCCAACTGCAGTTCGAGTCCCAGATCTGGTGGCTTGCTTTCTCACTTTCCGTCTCTCTCTCTCTGCCCCTCTCTAGTCAAATTAAAATAAATAAGTAAATAAAGTTAAATAAAAAATTATTAAAAAAACTTCAACAACATTCTTTCCAACATGAAGGCAAAATAAAGATGTCTGCCACTAAGTACAAACAAAGTATGTTGCTAGCACTTCACCTTACAAAAAATAATGAAAGATTTTGAGGAGGAAATAAAATGAATCAAAGACACATGCAGACAAATAGTACAAGAAAAAGTAGTAATATAGGAATTGGAAAAAATAGTATAACATATATCTGTTCCCTTATGTGGTATAAAAACATTTATATAAAACTATATATGCAATTCCACTGTTAGGCCTCTAACATGTAGTGGTGCAACATATTTGACAGTAACAGTACAGAGAAGGCAAGAATGAAAGAGAAGATGCCACTGGCCTTATCAAAATAAAAATGAGAAAACTATAAAAATAATATGCCAGCCTCTTATGTAACCTATAAATGAAAATGCTTCCTAGATAAATACAAACTACTGAAACCAATTTAAGAAGGGAAAATAAAACTTATTATTTTTAAGTAACTAAATTAAAGCACAGAAATACAAAAATGCAAATCTGTGGATAAAAGCAGTAGATTGGTAGTTTCCTAGGGCTGTGGGTGTAGAGTTGGGTTGTGACAAATGAAGATTTAACAGATGAGAAATTTCTCTCTCTCTCTCTTTTTTAAGAGCTATTTCTACTATAGGGCACACGTACTAGCCGGAAAGACAAAGAGACAGAGGGCAGGAAATCACCCCCCATAGGAGATGGCCATGCTGCAATCCCTTCTCCTCTGTTCTCGTCTCTGTACCTTAGGCACATGCACGCACTGGTGTGAGTCTTAAGTTGCTAGGTCTGGGACTTGAACCACGATCGACTATGTGCAAGTCAATGACTAACCATTATGGGATCTGCTGGCCCTGAGATCTCTCTTTTGGAGTGATAACAATGTAAACATTAAGACTGTGGTGATGGTTGCATAACGCACTCAGACTGCATACTTAAAAAGGGAAAACTGTGTGTGAGTTATATCTCAGGAAGCTGTTAATATACTAGCAAGTAGATTTTAAATGTTTAAAAATAAGTGTATATTCTTTATTTTTAAGTTTGGGAATAATATTAATAGTAATATTACATATTTCCATTCTTCTCCAGAAAAAAGTGACAGAAAATTTCTCATGGGAAAGTAGAAACTTCCTGCTAGTTCGGAGAGTGTTATTTTTCTACATAATTATCTTAAAATAGGTATTTTTTCTGGTATTTTTGGTACTATAATATTTTATCTTTTAACTGAATTTATGTTTGAACATTTTTAAAGGAGATAAAGAACAAAAACACTTTGTTTAGTCTTTCAGAAAACTATATGTATTCAGTTCCTTATTTCATATTCTTTTTCTGAATCATCAAGGTTTTATTTGTTTTGATTAAAAACAAACCAGATTTTCTTTAATATTGATAAAATGTAATAAAACAATTTCAATTGGTTAAATAGGCTATATTCTTAGGATTCAGCTTATGCAAATATGCCTGGTAATTCAGATGCATACATTAATAACAAAAAATTTCAATTGATTTTCTTATAAGTTCTTTAACAGTCTATGAATAACACATTCCGACTTCCCTTTCGGTCTATTGCAATTTAATCTCATTGCTACTGCCTACTACTTCTGTGGTTTAAAATTAATAATAGTGAATGAACAGTATAATGTCAAAAATATAAAAAGTTTATTTTAAAAGTTTATTTCATATTCATATTATTCATGATTTAATTTTAATACTATAAGAACATACACAAGAAGCAAATTTCCTGTGTTATTTTCTTAACTGATATGCAAATATATAAGAAAATAATAAGAAAGGCCATTAGAAACTAATGATCTTACTCTGAGGCTTTCAGTTTAAAAATAATAAATACCAATTGTAGGGCTATTCCATGGCATGTAATTAGAATAGTTAATAACAGTCTCTGAACAGAGGCTAACTGGGCCTTGTGAAAGTGACTGCTGTTGACCTCTCAGTATTGTTGGTGACATTTCTAACTAAATATATTATCCAATTAAAAAACTTTACTTTTCAGCTTACTAGACAACACAAATGTGACCATACAAATAAATTCTGACCATAAGGATGCAAAAATAACTGATGAGATCTAAAATGTAGTCTGACAATAACTATGACATCATAAGGAAGATGTCTGTCTGCGTCCTCTGATCTGTTCATCAGGCTGTCTGAAATGAAAAGATGTCTGTAACACACAGGAAAATCTTGGATCATGAGAATTAGGGATACACAGTAAAGTAGTGAGCTAGAGTCTAAATCCCCAATTAACTCATATGTCTGAAATGAAAAGATGTCTGTAACACACAGGAAAATCTTGGATCATGAGAATTAGGGATACACAGTAGTGAGCTAGAAAGAGTCTAAATCCCCAAATAACTCATAAAACTTCCTTATCAGTCCTGACAAGGCCACACTAATCTTCTAGTAGAAAAGAAATAAATATTTATTCAGACCAATGATTCGGGGAACTAATAGCTCTTGCTTCTGAGAAACTCTGGAGTTTAAGCAATCAAAGGGCACAGCTCATTTGTGCACTCTCTTTCAGAGAATACCATCCTTTGTTACCTGATCTATACGGGTTACACCATTGTTTTTATCAATTTTGTTGAGTTCTGGATAATTCAGGTGGTAGGGTATCTTCTGTCCCCATTGTTTTATCTTTCCCAGAGCAGCAATGTCCAAGTATTTTAATTAACTACAATTTTACTAAAACAAAACATCTGATTTACTAAACAAAATTTTCATCAGCTTGGCTAAATAAATTTTATGTATTTTTAAAGTGAAATATTAATCAGCTAGAAATAAAACTACAGATACATACAACATGTACAAATTACAAAAGTATTATGCTGAGTGCTGGAAAGCAGATGCTATACATTATATTCTAAATTATTCCACTTATGAGAAACTCTAATAAGGCAAATCTGAGCTCCAGAGCTAAGAAGCATATCAGGAATTTTGTGGAACTAAGGATGGGAGAGTAGAGCATAGAGCATATTTTGGTGATGATGGAAATGCCCTATACCTTAACAGAAATAGTTATTACATGATTGTACATATTTGTCAAAATTCATCAATCCATATACTTTAAATGAATTATTTTTATTATATGTTAATTTCACCACATAAATAAAAAGAAAATAACAAAAATACAAAAAAATTCTACAACTTTGCTATTTCTTTTAAAGTACTTATAAATGAAAACAAAAATATGTTAATATGTACTGTTTATCATTTCCAGAAATCTTCATACCACTTAAAATCAAATGTTTTGTGATACCATTTTCTTACCTCTAGAGCATTTTCATTTCTATTTATACACATGTCGATTCTACCTCATACCTTTCATTTTCTGTTTTTTTATGCCTAGGAAATTATCTTTTTCTATACCAAATATTAAAGATAACAATTCTTTCTTAACATTGATTCCCTCATATTTCTTATGGAGAAAGTAAAGCAGTTCAGAGCATTCTGGAATACAAAGTCTCTCTCTCTTTTTCTCTCTTTCTCATATATATATATATGATATATGTATGTGTACGTGTGTGTCTATATATATATGAGTATAAGTTTATATTCTTTATTTTTAAGTATATATATATATATTTACATATTATAAA